>NC_140168.1:112236326-112398826 GCF_963971535.1 Notolepis coatsorum
GCGCCCAGTGACGTGCTCAGGGACTTCAAATCAAAATGACCCGATTTACTAGAGGCACAGAGGGGTGGCTGAAACGGAGCAATTCGCCAATATGGTATTTAGACCCTAAAACACATTGATACGAACTCCTATTACTATAATACAATGCTAGAGACTGAAAAATGACATTTGGGACCTTTAAGCGAATACACCACCAAGCTAGATCACCAATTCACAATACGGCTTCAGGAAAAAAAGAACTACAAACATGGCAATATTAGACCTAATAGAAAAAATACATGATGCCATTGATCAGGGTGATTGTGGGGTGGGCGTTTTCCTGGATCTATCAAAGGCTTTTGACACCATTGACTTCACCATTCTACTTGGGAAACTACACCATTATGGCATAAGGGGTCTGGCTCTCAACTGGTTCAGTAGCTATTTACATGGTAGGCAACAGTACGTCGATATAAAAAATCACATCAATAAAATGGACATCAAATATGGGGTCCCCCAGGGTCAATTCTAGGGCCTTTACTATTTATTCTCTATATAAATGACTTTGTCAACTCATCTGTACTTCTGCACAAAGTTATATTCGCTGATGACACTAATTTGTTTCTGTCACATAAAAATCCACTCAAGCTACAAGATCTACTCAATACAGAACTACAAAAGTGGACACCTGGTTCAAATGCAACAAGTTATCACTAAATCTCAGCAAAACAAACTTTATTGTCTTCCACTCAAATCGGATGCACACACATCACATGTGCATAAAAATAAATGGAAAGGAGCTGTCAAGAGTGGCGTCCACAAAATTCCTGGGGGTCATCATCGATGAGTCACTCAACTTCAAATGCCACATAAAATACCTACAAACAAAACTGTCCAAATATGTTGGCTTATTCTGCAAAATACGTCATTTTCTTCCCTTGCCTGCCCTTCTCACTTTATACAAAACCCTGTTTGAACCCCTCATTAATTACTGTAACGTCATATGGTGCAACACATACCCCAGCCATCTCAAAAAACTAGAAAGCCTACAAAAGAGGGTACTACGAGTGCTGTCATGGTCCGGGTATCGAGCGCCCTCAAAGCCTCTTTTCCATCGCTTTGGTCTCCTGAGGCTCGCTGAATTTAACATTCATCAAAACGCATCAATTATGTATCAAGTTGTCAACAACATGAATCACAGACTATCTGAGCTTGTCCCAGTCTGCCAACCACTGCACATCCACAACACAAGAAACAAGCATCTTATATCTGGCAAGAGGAGAAGGCTAAATTGTGCTAGCCTAAGCATAGCATGCAGGGGTCCACAGATCTGGAACAAGCTTGATGAAAATCTAAAAATGACTAATACCTTTAAAACCTTTAAAAAATCACTGAAAGAGGAACTGATAAAATCATATCTCTAATTAAAATTATAACTTAGGAATAAAATTGTCTGTATTATGTATCTCTGTTATATGTCAGTTAGTAGGTAGGTGTTTTTGTTTGTTTGTTTTTGTTTATTTGTTATTGTTCTGTTTGTTCATATTCTGTTTGTATCTGTGTTCAGGCTCCCTCCAAAAGCTTTAAATAGCTTCTTGGGAGACCTGGCACATGCACACAATTTGCGACATGTTATCACATGAGGATACTCGCATGTAAAATGTATCGTGTGTGTGTGTGTATACCGGAATGATAATGGGTCCAGCCAGACCCCTCCAGCGCTAGCACAGCGCTAACATAGTGTGGAGAGAGGGGTCTGGCTACACAGTGCTAACATAGCGTGGAGAGAGGTCTGGCAACGCACAGCGCTAACGGCGTGGAGAGAGGTCTGGCAACGCACAGCGCTAACGGCGTGGAGAGAGGTCTGGCAACGCACAGCGCTAACAGTGTGGAGAGAGGTCTGGCAATGCACAGCGCTAACAGCGTGGAGAGAGGTCTGGCAACGCACAGCGCTAACGGCGTGGAGAGGTCTGGCAACGCACAGCGCTAACGGCGTGGAGAGAGGTCTGGCAACGCACAGCGCTAACAGCGTGGAGAGAGGTCTGGCAACGCACAGCGCTAACAGCGTGGAGAGAGGTCTGGCAACGCACAGCGCTAACGGCGTGGAGAGGTCTGGCAATGCACAGCGCTAACGGCATGGAGAGAGGTCTGGCAACGCACAGCGCTAACATAGTGTGGAGAGAGAGGTCTGGCTACACAGCGCTAACAGCGTGTGGAGAGAGAGGTCTGGCTACACAACGCTAACATAGTGTGGAGAGAGAGGTCTGGCTACACAACGCTAACATAGTGTGGAGAGAGAGGTCTGACTACTTACAGCGCTAACATAGTGTGGAGAGAGGTCTGGCTACACAGTGCTAACAGCGTGGAGAGAGGTCTGGCTACACAGTGCTAACAGCGTGGAGAGAGGTCTGGCTACACAGTGCTAACAGCGTGGAGAGAGGTCTGACTACACAGTGCTAACAGCGTGGAGAGAGGTCTGACTACACAGTGCTAACATAGTGTGGAGAGAGAGGTCCTACTACACAGTGCTAACAGCGTGGAGAGAGGTCTGACTACACAGTGCTAACAGCGTGGAGAGAGGTCTGGCTACACAGTGCTAACAGCGTGGAGAGAGGTCTGGCTACACAGTGCTAACATAGTGTAGAGAGAGAGGTCTGGCTACACACGGCCGTAGCCAGGGTTTAGAAATGAGGGAGGTCCATTTATTTTTTTGGCCCAGACCGGCCCACCATAATCGGTCGGACACCACCCACCTGTACACCATCCTTGCGGTCCCCTTAAATATGCGTACCTACTGTACTATTCCCCCAACCCACTACAAAGCTGGGTAGTAAGTGCCATGGACAAGTGGACCAGTGTACTCACTCGCTCTTGGCTGAATCTTGTTTTGGGTGGTGATGTAAAAACACCTGCATCATAGCAGGCTCAGGATGGGCAACGTAGTCTATAGCCTGTTCATCCCTGTCTCTCTCCTCCACAACCTGGCTTGACTAGACATAAGGAGAGAGAGATGATTACAATTAACTGGTACATTCAGGTCCAGAATTGTTGGAATTCCCTGACCAAGATGTGCAAAAAGCTGTACAATTTAAGCAATACCATACTGGTAATGAGCAAATTGTTGTTTAACCCTTTCTCTGCCACGCTTATGTACATCCTTATACCATCCTCTGCCAGCTCTATTTGTCTATGGAGAAGTTCCCCTTCTTTGCAGGGCTATAACTTTTTAAATTGTATTGCTAAATTGACATTACTATGGCCCATTCAACATCAAGTATCTATTGTTCAGGGTGTAGCAACGTTCTACTTTTTCATTCACATATTCATACTAAAATACGGTCTAAAGTATAAATATGTTTTTATAGTTTTCTGCAGCATTCTGCAGAACGTGATTTATAGCCCTAAATGCATTATATTGATGATCAAATACAGTTTGATAGCGATTGGCGCCAGATAAAAAAATTCAAATGTACGTGCTACAGATTAGAGATTACTATAATAAAGAAATACGAGGGGACAAGGAAGAAGAACAGAATGGAATAATTAGGATGATAGTAAGGGCATACGAAGGAGGGAAAGGAAGAGTAATATCAGCACTGTACCGGTCTAGAATGACCAGCAAGGGACACACGACCTGGGAGAGATGGGAGAGAGAACTAGAGATCGGAATAACGGGGAAGGAATGGGGGAACATATGCGAGGTGCAACATTCAACAACAGGATCGAGGATATGGAAAGAGTTTGGATGGAAAAACATAATCAGATTCTTTATAACCCCAGAGCTGAAGGGAAAATATGCACCAACACAAAGAGCATGCTGGAGGATGTGTGGGAAGGAGGGGGCAAATCACACGCACATATTCTGGGGATGTCAGAAGCTGAAGGGGTATTGGGAGGAGATAGGGGAGGCAATGATCAGAATATTAGGATACGGGTTACCACAGTTACAGTGGGTGACAATATTGTCACAAGGAAAGATGAAATTACCTACCTGGGTTCCATCCTAGAGGCAAATCTTTCCTGTGACAAAATGGCATCCAATGTAATAAAAAAAAGTCAACCAACGAACTAGATTCTTGTACCGGATCTCCTCTCTGGTAAACAAGAATACCCTGAAGACTCTGGCAGGAGCACTCATTCAAGGGTACTACGACTATGCGTGCACCTCATGGTACCAAAGCACCTCAAAGGCGCTTAAAACAAAATTACAAACATCACAAAACAAACTGGTCAGACTACTACTTGACCTGAACCCCAGAACCCACCTCACCCCTGCCCACTTTGACAACCTAGGATGGCTTAGAGTAGACGACAGTACAGCAACTTGCAATGGGCCTGGTCTACAAGATACACTATACGACCGGGGTACCCATGTACATGTCAAAATACTTCCCAAAGGTCAGTGAATACCACAACCACTACACCAGAGGAAGCTCAACAAATCATGTAAAACCCAGATTCGGCTCAAACAAGGGACTAAACACGTTTCGCAATTATGCCACAACAATGTGGAACGCCCTACCCAAAGCTGTAAAGGAATGTGAATCACTACCCACATTCAAAACCGCTCTTAAAGAGCACCTACGGGAGGCTGCAATTCGAAACTGGCCACCGTAAATGCCCAGAACCCCCACCACCTCCTAATAGACAGTCTCCTCCCCACCGCATGTATATATTCCCTCCCCGCCGTATGTATATTTCTCTCCCACCCACCCACCCCCTCCTAATGTACAGTCCCCTCCCCATCATATGTATATACTCTGTCAGGATCTAGGGGAAACAGTACTGTATATTTGAATACCGTTTATGTCACAAATGTATCGGTACTAAATACCTATATGTCCCTATGCCATAAATGTCATGTATGTTGTGTATGTCATAAATGTCTATATGAATTGAAAATGGGGGACCCTGATGGAAACAAGACAAACGTCTTTCTCAGGTCTGCATCCCCTTAACAATTGTATGTATTGAGCCGTACTGTATTGTACCCATTCTGCAATCTGTTAAATAAAGTTTTCATTCATTCATTCATTCATTCATTCATTCATTCATTCATTCATTCACAAACAGGACTGGTGCTTTACTTAGGAGACCTGACACACGAGGGAATACAAGGGGGGGACAAATATTTAATAAAGATAATGTTGATAGCGGTCAGAAAAGCAATAACAAGACTGTGGTACAAAGAAGACCCACCGACAATAGCACAATGGGTAGGAATAGTGGAAGAGATACAGGATATGGAGAGGATAACACACATGCTGAGGTTACAGGAAGAGAAATTTGGAGAAAGATGGGGAAAGTGGGAGGATTACAAGGGGAACGAAAACGACATCACAGAGGAAGAACCAAATACATCACAAGAGGGCGAAGGGTAAAGGAGGAAAGAGGTTCAAAGAGGGTCTCTGAACCCATGTCACACACATAATGTTTTCTAATTTTATTTTTGTTTAAGATATGACAATTGTTTTATGTTTTTTCCACTTCATTATTTATGTATGTGAATATTTGCTTAAGTCAGTATTTTTATTTGTCGTCTTTTGGGTATTACATTTTTTCTTTATTATTTATGTCTGTTTAACACTTTGAGCGCCACGCCTGGTTTTCCGTTTTACCGCTTGAATGCCACCATCGGCGCCAATGTTAACGTTAATATCGCCTAATCTATGTTTTAAATTATGGCTATGTGTCTACTCTGCCCATCGCATTATCAAAGACTATTTTCCAGTCAGTGCTGTGAAGGCAGATTGTTTTTTTATCGCGTCGTTTCCGTTTCAGAGCAGTTAGAAAAGCCCCCGTTTTGATATAAAAAAACAGCTCATTCTGGAGCATTCTATGAAAATCGTCTTTTAGTGGAATATTCCACAACGTTGATATTCGTCTGCCTTTTTATGAATCGTTTTCAAATAAACGCTAGATGATCAATATTATACGTGCACGCAAGCACATTACGGCCGCGCACTGATAATCGCTCCGTTGATTTCCTCACAGACTTTTACAGTGAAACCGAAAGAAGACATTTCACAAAACAGCTTATAACTTCATCAAACTTACTCTGATTATCCTACCACTGATAACATAGAGTCCTTACCTGACATCAGATGGTATCCAACTGGTATATTCCAATTCCTGATCACCATTCGAAAAAATCGATAAGTGTATGGATCCAACGCGAGACTGTAGATCTCCATGATCCGCGGGGATCTGAGGCTCCAGAATGAACTGTGGTAACCCCGGCTGGATCAGTGAACTGGAAAATGTGGAGTACCGGATTTTTTTCCCCATTCATTTTCATTGAGTCCATTCCAAAATCACTTATGTCATCTGGGAGACGACAGGGGGCGCTTTTTTCCACAGTGATCACCGGCGCAGCTCGGCTATACTCGGGTAGGCTCGGGTGATGCAATAATTTTTTAGATCGCAAAAAATAATAATAATAATAATTCCGAGAAATCTCGTGAGTGGCACGCAACCACCTATAAAAAAAACCAGAGAAATCTCGTGAGTGGCACGGAAAGTGTTAATAGTGTTGTTGATGTTATTGTATATGTTGTGTTGTTTGTCTATAAATGTTCAATAAAAATGTAAGTTTAAAAAAAAAATAAAAATTTGCGGCGATAAACTAAAATCAGTACCACTCTCGAACAATGTAGTGAAAGACCGAATTGATAAGATGTCAAGTGATTGCGAGCAGCAGCTGTCAAAAAAGCTTAGAAAGGGTCCATTTGCCATACAACTTGATGAAACTACAACTGTCGCAGACGAGGCTGTGCTCATCGTTTATGTGCAATATATCGAAAATGAGGATCTGAAGCAGGACATTCTCATGTCAGTCAACCTTACTACCACCACTCGAGGTGAGGATATTTTTACTGCAGTGGATTCTTACTTCATTCAACATAAATGCAAACCGTTCACCATTAGGGCCTGATTTGAGAGGATGAATACATCTATCTATCTAGGTCGTCCTCGGACGGGCCCTCCATCGGTGCTTCCAGTCATCCCGATCCTCCATGCCTCTGGCTAGCTCGCCGGTGCTTTCTGTTCCCACATCTCTCCTGAGTACGTCCACGTAGGTTAACGTGGGACGTCCTCGTGATCGATGCCCGTGTGTTGGTTCCCACAGCACAAGTTTGCTGGTTGGCATCTCATGGTGTCTCTGGCAGTGACCTGCCAGCCTCATTCTCCTGACTGCCACTTTATCGCTCACCTTTAGCACCCCCCCCATACAAGTTTGCATTAGTGACATGCTCATCCCTGTTGATGTTGAGCACCACACGCATCATTCTGGTGTAGCACCCATCCAAGGACTTATGGATCCAAGGATGAATACAGGATTTGAATATTGGCCAACATTTTTAAATACATATGGTGCAAGATGAGATTTGTTGGTTGAAGACACAAGTCAAAGAAGCATAGTGGGTCTAATTATGATGCATATGCCTGTGTATAAGCAGTTTGTTATTAAAATGACAAAAAAAAGTATTAAAATGACAAAAAAAATATTTGATGGTATTTTATTAGGAGGGGGGTCCAGGAATTTCATCAGAGATGTTTGGGGGTCCCTGGGGGAAAAAAGGTTGGGAACCCCTGGTGTAGAGAGAGAGGTCTGGCTACACAGCGCTAACATAGTGTGGAGAGAGGTCTGGCTACACACAGCTCTAACATAGTGTGGAGAGAGAGGTCTGGCTACACAGTGCTAACAGTGTAGAGAGAGGTCTGGTACAGTGCTAACATAGTGTGGAGAGAGAGGTCTGACTACACAGTGCTAACAGTGTAGAGAGAGGTCTGGCTACACAGCGCTAACATAGCGTGGAGAGAGGTCTGGCTACAGACCCGGCGCCATGGGCGGGCATTAGGGGGCCAGGCCCGCCCACAGAGTCAGCTGTGCCCACCCTGGTAAAAAAAGGATTTTCTTTTTTCTTTTTTTTGTCAAAGTCAACTATCCAAATCCTTAGTCGGGGACAGCCCTAGTGGGCACTGATGTCAACAACAACACTACTGAAGCTAGCACGGCACTCTGTGAGAATTAGTTTTCTACCCTCAAGAACGTCTTTACAGAACATCGCCTTAGTATGCTTCATCGACGCAAGGCCAATTTAATTCAGTTGGCATTTGAGAAGGACTTAACAAAAAAGTTCAGGAATGAGTGGAGGGGCAGTGTTTTAAGAAGATTTCACTCTGTCCCCAAACGCCGCTTGCCGCTCTACTAATGATGGTGAGTAGCCTGTGGAGGAATTTTGTTTGCTTTTTATGCAACTTATTTTTGTCAGTTCAGTTCAGTTTTCAGTGAATTCAGAAGTGTTGAATAAATGGAGACTTTTCAAAGATATAGAATAGAATAGAAATGTATTATCCTGAGGGAAATTTGACACTGCAAATCACTCAACAACAATTAGACAGAACAAGTCACGAATAAGAATAACAAAACAAATGGCCTAAGAATAGAATAAAATGAAATAGAATAAAAATAGAATAAAAGATACAGTAAATAAAAAAATATATACTGAAGTCTACAGTAGGTGTAGTATTGCACAGTGCTGTTTAAAAAGTAAGAGTCCAGGAAGATGGTAACTGTCACTCTGTGCACAGTGATGCATTGTATAGTCTGATGGCTGTCGGAATGAAGGACTTCCTGTGCCGTTCAGTGCTGCATTTAGGTAGTGTGAGCCTATAACATGCTCCTCCTGTCAGCCAAGTCTGTGTATAGTGGGTGGGAGGGGTTGCTTAGCAAGGTTCCTCCTCTCCGCCACCCTCGCTAGAGTCCAGCTCCACCCCAACCACGCTACTGGCCTTCCTGACCATCTTATCCAGCCTGTTTGTGTCCCCTGCTCTCAGTCCGCTGCCCCAGCAGGTCTGTTATATATATCCGTTCAGTCTGTTTTTGTATAAGTGAAAGTTCTTAAGATAGAGAGAAATTAGATTTTTCAATTGCCTCTCTGCTGTTTAGTTCAGCACCGTGGGCAGCGCCAAGCAAGCCACAGCGCCGCTGTCCCAGCTGAAACGTATAAAAGGGAACCTGTGTTGAAAAACCATTGTGCCCCCCGGAGAACATTTTATGCCCCCCCACTAATTTGTTTCTGTAGCCTGGTCTGTCTGGCTACACAGCGCTAACAGCGTGGAGAGAGGTCTGACTACGCACAGCGCTAACATAGCGTGGAGAGCGGTCTGGCTACACAGCGCTAACAGCGTGGAGAGAGGTCTGACTACTTACAGCGCTAACATGAATTAATGAATGAATGAAAACTTTATTTAACAGATTGCAGAATGGGTACAATACAGTACGGCTCAATACACACAATTGTTAAGGGGATGCAGACCTGAGAAAGACGTTTGTCTTGTTTCCATCAGGGTCCCCCATTTTCAATTCATATAGACATTTATGACATACACAACATACATGACATTTATGGTATAGGGACATATAGGTATTTAGTACTGATACATTTGTGACATAAACGGTATTCAAATATATAGTACTGTACTGTTACCCCTAGATCCTGACAGAGTATATACATATGATGGGGAGGGGACTGTACACTAGGAGGGGGTGGGTGGGTGGGAGAGAGATATACATACGGTGGGGAGGGAATATATACATGCGGTGGGGAGGAGACTGTCTATTAGGAGGTGGTGGGGGTTTTGGGCATTTACGGTGGCCAGTTTCGAATTGCAGCCTCCCGTAGGTGCTCTTTAAGAGCGGTTTTGAATGTGGGTAGGGATTCACATTCCTTTACAGCTTTGGGTAGGGCGTTCCACATTGATGTGGCATAATTGCGAAACGTGTTTAGTCCCTTGTTTGAGCCGAATCTGGGTTTAACATGATTTGTTGAGCTTCCTCTGGTGTAGTGGTTGTGGTATTCACTGACCTTTGGGAAGTATTTTGACATGTACATGGGTACCTTGGTCGTGTAGTGTATCTTGTAGACCAGGCCCATTGCAAGTTGCTGTACTCTGTCGTCTACTCTAAGCCATCCTAGGTTGTCAAAGTGGGCAGGGGTGAGGTGGGTTATGTGGGTAAGGTCAAGTAGTAGTCTGACCAGTTTGTTTTGTGATGTTTGTAATTTTGTTTTAAGCGCCTTTGAGATGCTTTGGTACCATGAGGTGCACGCATAGTCGTAGTACCCTTGAATGAGTGCTCCTGCCAGAGTCTTCAGGGTATTCTTGTTTACCAGTGTGGAGAGAGGTCGCGCTAGTACGCGAGACTAAATCCCAATAAGATTTACTTGATTCTTAACAAACTCTTTGCTTAATTTTTCTAATTCATTGCAGAGTCAGTCTTGTTTTGTTATTTTGTTATGCCTTTTGCGAAGAAGGCAACCAAAGACTAGAGGAACATGGGAAACGATGTTGAGATGTTTTGACACGTTAACCTTGACGCAGACAAGCCCTCACAGACAGACAGACAGACCCTCAGACAGACAGACAGGCCCTCACAGACAGACAGGCCCTCACAGACAGACAGACCCTCAGACAGACAGACAGGCCCTCACAGACAGACAGGCCCTCACAGACAAACAGACCCTCAGACAGACAGACAGACCCTCAGACAGACAGACAGGCCCTCACAGACAGACAGGCCCTCACAGACAGACAGACCCTCAGACAGACAGACAGACCCTCAGACAGACAGACAGGCCCTCACAGACAGACAGGCCCTCACAGACAGACAGACCCTCAGACAGACAGACAGACCCTCAGACAGACAGACAGGCCCTCACAGACAGACAGGCCCTCACAGACAGACAGGCCCTCACAGACAGACAGACCCTCACAGACAGACAGACCCTCACAGACAGACAGACCCTCACAGACCCTCAGACAGACCCTCACAGACCCTCAGACAGACAGACAAGCCCTCACAGACAGACAGACAGACAGACAGACAGACAGACAGACCCTCACAGACAGACAGACAGACAGACAGACAGACAGACAGACCCTCACAGACAGACAGACAGACAGACAGACAGACCCTCACAGACAGACAGACAGACAGACAGACAGACAGACAGACAGACCCTCACAGACAGACAGACAGACCCTCACAGACCCACAGACAGACAGACAGACAGACAGACCCTCACAGACAGACAGACAGACAGACCCACAGACAGACAGACAGACCCTCACAGACCCACAGACAGACAGACAGACCCTCACAGACCCACAGACAGACAGACAGACAGACCCTCACAGACAGACAGACAGACAGACAGACAGACCCTCACAGACAGACAGACAGACAGACAGACCCTCACAGACAGACAGACAGACAGACAGACAGACCCTCACAGACAGACAGACAGACAGACCCACAGACAGACAGACCCTCACAGACAGACAGACAGACCCACAGACAGACAGACAGACAGACCCTCACAGACAGACAGACCCTCACAGACCCACAGACAGACAGACAGACAGACAGACCCTCACAGACAGACAGACAGACAGACAGACCCACAGACAGACAGACAGGCCCTCACAGACCCACAGACAGACAGACAGACAGACAGACAGACAGACCCACAGACAGACAGACAGACAGACAGACCCACAGACAGACAGACAGACAGACAGACCCACAGACAGACAGACCCACAGGCAGACAGACAGACAGACAGACAGACAGACCCACAGACAGACAGACAGACAGACAGACCCACAGACAGACAGACAGACCCACAGACAGACAGACAGACAGACCTGTAACTGACGAGGAGGTCCAGCTGGCCTCAGGCCACATGTCTTGGTTTGACCTGTTCTGACAGGTGGCATAAATGATTACGTCGTCTATTAACCATTTGAAGCAGAATGTCTTTATTGATGACTGTCCCCGACAACCATGGCATCAGAATAAACTTGATTTAACTTTGTTTCGCTGTGGTTTGTTGTGTTTGTGTCCACCTCACCTAGCCTCGAGATGACCAGGAGGAAAGGTCTTTGTTGTTTCCTCACGTTGAGTTCCCTGTAACCGGAGCACATGTTGGCATGTTCCTTTAACCCGTATACTGCAGCTGCAGTTCAGACAAGATGTCAGATTTACGGAGATGTCTTACTGTGGGTCAACGATCACAGGAGCCTGAAACACCTGCGTCCACCAGAGGGCAGTAAAGGTCTTCACTAATGCATTGCATTGTAGAAATGTACTCTGCAATGGATTCTCGATTGATTGACTTCCATGTTGATCAGACTTCTTGCCAGCACAAGGAACCAGCTGGCTCCGCCCCTACATATCTACAGATCCCAGGTCAGTCTAAGCGACTGACCTGCAGTTACACAGGGATAGACGATAGGGGGTGCTTTAAAATAAATAAAACAATAAGACTATATTTGTCGTTGTCGGCACTCAGTGGGGGGGCTAATAAAACGAGATATGTCGTCCGTGGCACTGAAAGTGTTAACACTTCCTGCGCCAAAAACGTCGTACAACGGGTTTCAAGTTCATGCGAATTCTGACAGATCACGGCGTACAGCGTTATTTTGATCATTTCATATTTTCGCCATGGTATTCATATTTCCCTCACGGAGCCTTGTCTGATGCTGTGGGACTCGGCACAACTCTGCAACGCTTCAATACTGCCACCTGGTGGATGATCGGCGAGTTGCCAAACCGGAAGTGGCCGGTTGGATATCGGTGCGTCTCCTAAATCCGTCCGGCCACTCGCATATCGTCGCGGGACTCTAGCCACACACCGTGGATATGGATCGCTGCCATAACTCAATAATCGACATGATTTGGGCGTGTATTAGTATTATACAAACCGGAAATGGATCTACTCGATCCCCATCAAATAACTGGGATCTTTTTGCTCCAGTGTCATCGCCCAACGGTAAGAGGAGGCTGACGTTATTTTCAGCGTGAGTGTTTATTATTATCCATACAAACTGCTCTGCATATATCGCCCATACTACATAAAGCATTTAACGATGATCACGGAATTATAAACGACCCCCCCCCCCCACCCGCGCATGATCAGTCATAACGTTTAGGACCATGTACAGTTGACATTTTTAATATAGCGTCGATCGGAACCAAGCGGCATTTGATAATCTATATATGCATTTATGCCTATATCTCACATTCTAGGAATTACTGCAGAAAACGATAAAAACATATTTATACTCTAGACGGTATTATTTTAGTATGAATGTGTGAATGAAAAAGTAAAACGTTCCTACACCCTGAACGATAGATAATCGATGTTGAATGGGCCATAGTAATGTCAATTTAGCAATACAATTTAAAAAGTTATAGCCCTGCAAAGAAGGTGAACATCTCCATAGACTTACAGTGCTGGCAGAGACTGGTATAAGATGATGTGGCAGTTAATGTGTTATGGGGATGCAGACCAGAGAAAGACTTTCGTCTCGTTTACATCAGGGTCCCCCATTTTCAATTCAGTTGAGCACTTAGGGGTTAAACATGCTTTATGCTGCTCAAGACGTCACGGGACAATAACTCAACAAAAACGGCAACAGTTATTTTCTGACCACATTTTCAACCGTTCTTCTAACGACCAGATCAGATCAGTCTCATTGAGTTGTGGCGCCCTGCTCTAACTAACGACCCTGTGCCACCTGTAGTTAGTCCATCGTTTATAAACCAGAGAGTGCAGTTCTGCTAAATCCCATGTCCTACTCCAAGCGAGTCATGTGTAGGAGCGAGTGACTGTTCTCATGTGTGTAGCGCCACCTACAGGCTCTGTAGGAGCGAGTGACTGTTCTCATGTGTGTAGCGCCACCTACAGGCTCTGTAGGAGCGAGTGACTGTTCTCATGTGTGTATAGCGCCACCTACAGGCTCTGTAGGAGCGAGTGACTGTTCTCGTGTGTAGCGCCACCTACAGGCTCTGGTTTATTCTGTAATGAGGTTACTGAACCCCCCGTCACTCTTTCCACTAAGTGGCAATAATGTGTAAAGTTAAGTGTTAAAACCACCACTAAATCTCAAATTAGGAAGAAGCAGTGTTTTCTGGGTAGAAAACAGGTAGATGTTTCTAAATGTGCCTCAACCCTTTCCCCGCCAATAACGTCGTACGACGGGTTTCAAGTTCATGCGAATTCTGCCAATAACGGCGTACGATGTTATTCTGATCATAATTTCATATTTTCGCCATGGTATTCATATTTCCATCACGGAGGCTGGTCTGATGCTGTGTGAGCCAGCACAACTCTGCAACGCTTCAATACTGCCACCTGGTGGCTGATCGGCGAGTTGCAACCGGAAGTGGATCTCTTGTGATCCCGGTGCTCCCTATTCCGTCCGGCCACTCGTTTATCGTCGCGGGACTCAATACACACACCGTGGATATGGATCTTTGCCATAACTCAATAATCTACATGATTTGGGCGTGTATTAGTAATATACAAACCGGAAATGGATCTACTAGATCCCCACCACATAACTGGGATCTGTTTGCTCCACTCTGGTACGAGGAGACTGACGTGAGGTTCAGCGTTTTTGTTTATCAGTTTCGATACAAACTGCTCTGATCAATATATCACCCATACTACATGAAGCATCTAACGACTATCACGGAATTATAAACGACCCCCCCCCCCTCCGTTCACCCGCGCATGATCAGTCATAACCCTTAGGACCATGTACAGTTGAAATTTTTAATATAGCGTTGATCGGTATCAAACTGCATTTGATGATCTAATATATGCATTTGTGCCTATATCTCACGTTCTGGGAAATACTGCAGAAAACGATAAAAACATATTTATACTCTAGACCAGGGGTGGCCAACCAGTCAGAGACTAAGAGCCACAAAAATTACTGTGGTACCACAAAGAGCCACACCATATACCAGCATTTCTCAACCTTTTTTTCCACGGCACCCTTCATGTGTTTATAGGTCTCACCCTCTGGCCTCTGAAGTTGCTAATGTCTTTTTTATTTGGGCCTCACAGGGTTAAAAGTACCCTGTGAGACCCACGGTTGCAAAATGACAAAATCACTTTTAGCCATTTAAAAAAAGAATGTTTATTTAAAAAATGTTAAAGGGGAACTATTTTACTATTTCTTTCACTATTTGGGCACTTTTACACAATTCCTGTGACTAGGTTTAAAAAAAAAATCATTGTTTTGTACTCAAGTACTCAAAGACTTTTCTACCTCAAGATCTTAAGCCGTTTTGAGGCTGGGCTCCAACCACTGTGTGGCCTGGTGCCAACTGCCACATCAACTGCCACATTATTATGCAGCTGAGAAATCTCTGACATCACAGATATGCACATTTTCAGATGACTCAGTTCAGTGAGGGTGAATATTGTGAGAGGAGAATTGGAAGAATGCGCCAATATGAGAATTAGAGACATAGATCCTATTAATATAAGTCCACATAGCTAAGAAACACTGAAAAAGGCCATTTATAAGATAGTTCCCCCTTTTTTTTTTTTTACTTTCTTTTTTAGCGTTTATCGCTTTTCTGGTCAAGCATGACCGACAGATACAGGGTGAAACGGGATATAGATCAGGGGAAGACATTCTGGCAAATGACGGCGGGTCCGGGAATCGAACTCTGAGTCCACCAGATCCGTGACGCAGCACGGTTTTCCCCGACGCAGAAATAGCGCCGAGATATGCGGTGAGCTACTGGAGCTCCCCCTAGATAGTTCCCCTTTAAGCACATGTATAGTCAATTGGTCCTGTTGTTCAGCCTCACAATGCTATTTGATAGTAAATGTGTTTATATGTCCCACCCTCTGGCCTCTGAAGTTGCTAATGTCTTTTTAATTTGGGCCTCACAGGGTTAACCTCTTAAGCCCGAGATATACAGTAAAAGTGTATATTTTCAGCATTACGTTTGTTAACAATTATTTTAACTGTTATTAGTGAAATATAAGATTATAGAAATCTCAGGGCATTGAGTCGGAAACCGGCGCATATTGACAGGAGGAAGTGGCACATCCAAAAGTGAGTGTAGTCTTTTGAAGGAAGAGACTCAGGGCTTTCAAATTTCGAAAAACTACCCTACCCAGCTCACACCAGCCCCTGTCAATCATCTGACTTCTGGATTTACTTTTTTATTTCTCTTATTTTTTGGGATTATCTCCCACAAACCTGAACGTTATTGCCATAAAACAGAACGCAGTTAGTTTCTCTACCTTTCTGTGAACGTCTTGCAAAAAACGGTGTTGCAATATGATGAAAAATGGTGGAGAAATTTACATTATAAAAAAGATGGCAGAATTCAGTACTGTATCTACAAAACCTTCTGTTTAATCATCTTCCCTTTATTCATTTGCTTAGATTTTTCAGGTGTGGTCAATTTTAGCATGGTGTTATTCACAGTCAAAGATAAAAAAAAAAATAGAATTGATATTCTCCTTTGGTTCATTACAATTTACTCAAGCCTAGTAACAGACACACTATTTCTGACACTGATCCATATATGTCCCTAGATTCAGATACCAAAAACATGCAAATGGACAATTAAAAAAAAAAATTGTAAATGTTTATTCTACGTCCTTATGGAATGAGTGACATAAAAAAAAAATAAGTAAAAAAAAAAAAAAAAAAAAATTTTTATGGATGGAAGAGCCGCACATTGACGGGCAAAGAGCTGCATGCGGCTCGCGAGCCGCGGGTTGGCCACCACTGCTTTAGACGGTATTTTCGTATGAATGTGTGAATGAAAAAGTAAAACGTTCCTACATCCTGAACGATAGATACTCGATGTTGAATGGGCCATAGTAATGTCAATTTAGCAATACAATTTAAAAAGTTATATCCCTGCAAAGAAGGTGAACATCTCCATAGACTTACAGTGCTGGCAGAGATCAAACAGCGATGGATATAAGCGTGGCAGAGAATGGGTTAAACCTTTCAGACCCCCGTCTGTAGTGTGGTTGTGAAAGGGTTAACCATTTGTCGTGTATATTGTCGCAGTGACCCTTTGGTAGTGTGGTAGTGAAAGGGTTAATGTCACGGTAGCGGCAAAGGCTAATACATGTAGGCTGAGTCACCAATCATCACCCGTCAGCCTTCCAATGGGAGATGACTAGATGGGGGTACGGCACATGCTCAGAGTGTACTAGTGTTATACTATGATATGACAGAGTGACATATCCTCAATTTACCCTTTTGTGGGAACGCTGTGGCTGAACTATAGACAGGAAGTGCTCTCTCTAGTTGTAAACCATGTTTTTAGCTCCGCCAGTTCTTCCACCATTCTATGAAAGTATAAGTCTTTTTGTCATCAGATTAACCCTTTCACTGCCACACGACAGCCGGTTAACCCTTTCACTGTGACAATACAGAAGGTTCGCCCTTTACTATCACACAACCGACGGCGATGCTCCATCATTAGCTCCGCATCCGCCGTCGGTTGTGTGATAGTAAAGGGCTAACCTTCTGTCGTGTGGCAGTGAAAGGGTTAACACACACATGCACTGAGTCGCTGATGAAATGTTCTCTGCACTTCCCATCCCGTCGTCCTTCCCCCCCCCCAAGGGCAGACGTGGGCTGCAGCGTGCGCCGCCCCCCCCGGGACCAGTCCAAGTGCTCCTGTCCGTCTTCATCAGGGAACGCCACAGCATTAGCCATCTGTTGTGCATGTTTTTCCATTGGGTTTCTCTTATCGGGAGGGGAAACCCTTGCGAGGAAGGGGGGGAGAACATGCAAACTCTACACAGAAAGCCCCGGGAGATACCCCACCTGGGTACCTGGCAACACGGCAACCTGGTCTCCAAGCAGGAATCGAACCCAGGACCTTCTAGCTGTGAGGCGACGGTGTTAACCACTACACCACCGTGCCGCCTCCTTGTAGGTTATTAAACCTATGCATTTTAGTTTTAATTACATGAATATTGTGCTGACAGAGAGCAG
This sequence comes from Notolepis coatsorum, assembly GCF_963971535.1. Lineage (NCBI taxonomy): Eukaryota > Metazoa > Chordata > Actinopteri > Aulopiformes > Paralepididae > Notolepis > Notolepis coatsorum. Next base: position 112,254,150 of record NC_140168.1, read on the forward strand.
TGTTATGTTTGTAGGTTAAGTATTTAAAGGTGAACCGGGTGCAGTGTATTCTGATAAAACTAGTAAGGGACTGAAGAAGGGTTCAGAGGGTGGACGGGAGCAGAGACGTGCACAGGACTTGCAGGTGCTCAAAGGCTGAAAAGGGCACTATACCTGTGTGTTTGAACCGAGCGCGCCCCCTTTTTATGCTTTTTGGGGGGTTTTGGTGATCAAATATTGAATATTGAACTATAATAATCAGTGCAGGAGCTCACTTATCCTTGAAAGACACTTTTATCACTGACTTAAAAGGCCCATACATCTCCATAAATGTTCAGGGGGGAGGGAATAAGTGCTTACCCTACAGACCCCAAGAAGTGCTGTATATTCTGTATTGTTTAATATAAATGCATTTTTTATTCCAATCCCGATTTGTATTTGAGATTCCCAAATCCCATCGGACTTGACTTCTTCGTGTCCCTCAGTGAGTGTAATACCAGCATTCAACAGCGGTTTCTATCATCAGCATCATCACCACCCACGCTATGCATAAAATATATAGGTCCGCGGAGAGGCACGCTGAGGAGGCCGTGCAAACTGCAATGGAATATGGGGCATCTCTCTCTCTTTACCTAATATTTTGATTCTATCCTGACATTTTTCAGTTGGAAGGGCAGTCTATATGCTTAATGATAAAAAAAAAAAAAAATATGATTTATTTTCTTCAAAAAGGGCACATTTTTATGAGGCTCAAAAAGGCAGGTGCTCAAGCACCCCTTGGGCTCTGTGTGCACGTGCCTGGAAGGGAGGATAACAGTGAAGGAGTCAGACGAGCAGCGGTTGGTTCAATACACTTGATATTGATAATCCTTTTTACTTTAACATTCTTTCCAGAGACCATTACATTATGCAGGTTTAGTGTCACCAAACCCCAAGCTCTCATTGTAAAGTAGCCCAAACAATGTGTCATTCTCATCAGATAATGGGGTCTCAACCTACTCTGATCATAGGTTTCAGTCTCTGTAATGTTGAAACGTATTAGAACGACTACTCTGATCATAGGTTTCAGTCTCTAATGATAAATGTATTAGAACGACTTCTCTGATCATAGGTTTCAGTCTCTAATGATAAATGTATTAGAACGACTTCTCTGATCATAGGTTTCAGTCTCTAATGATGAATGTATTAGAACGACTTCTCTGATCATAGGTTTCAGTCTCTAATGATGAATGTATTAGAACGACTTCTCTGATCATAGGTTTCAGTCTCTAATGATGAATGTATTAGAACGACTCTTCTGATCATAGGTTTCAGTCTCTCTAATGTTATCTCCCCACGAGTTGCTTATGAAACTCTGGACTAAATCTTATCTAAGAATGAAAGTCTTCATTCCATTGCTTACAAAGTCAGCAGGAGGGCTTCACCTCTGGCAGCTGAGGGCAAGTGGTCGTGTCAAACTTGAGTGTTGCATAGTAGTATAGACATATTAGCATTGAAAATAGTAGTACCTATAGTACATAAGTAGACATGAGGGGCGACAGTGACTCAAGAGGTAGAGTAGGTCGTCTGGTAATCGTAAGGTTCCCAGTTCGATTCCCACTCCTCCCAGACACTTAACCCCTAAGTGCTCCTGATGAGCAGGTTGGCACCTTGCATGGTCGCCTCCGCCGTCGGTGTGTGAATGTGGGTAGTAGTTAGTGGCATAGTAGGTAATAGTATAGTACATAATAGTATAGACATAGTATATAGTAAAAGACAGTAAGAAGGTTACTACCCTTTATAAATGAATAAATGAGACATTTTGAAAGTATAAAGTATTTGCACTTTTAATACAAAACATACACACCATGGTCACGTGTAATACGGCAGCGCAGGGGCCAACCGTTTTCAAACCATTGACTGGAGCAAATGCTTTGATTCCTAAGAACACTACAGAGGTCAACAGAGGTCAACAGTAGCAGAACAACATGCCAAGACTAACGTTACATCCAAAGCTCTAGAAAATGGTTCTTAAACTCGCACATTGGAAAGATTTGTTTATTACAAAAGCTATAAAAAATTTCCTGAAATAAAATACTGTACATTTCATAGGTCAGTATTTATATGTTCTTTTTTATCTTACAAAATTATTTACAACTGGTAAAATATTGTAAGCAATATACCCACCGCACAAGTACTATAGAAAATATTTCCCCTCGTTAGAAAACAAAAACGTATTTAGAAAACGAATCAAACTATATTATACCATATATTTTCCTTAGAGACATTCATCCTGTGATGCACCAAACTGGGAGCCATTTTGAACACTTGGCCCTTACACTCAAAAAGACATTTCCCTCCAAATTTGAAATGGCTACTGTGGTCTTTGAACAAAAGTCAATCCACCAATTGTATGTTTATGAAGAAAAGACGGACAACACATTCGAAACACACAAACGAGCACCGTTGAAAGCAACTCACAACTTTCACGAACTTGTCCCCCTCAACCAGAGTTAACCCTTTACTATCACACAACCGACGGCGACTCAACACGTCGTCTGGGGGCTATTTACAAAAAGACAAAACTCGATGCTCTTTTGGGGAAGATTCTGGGCCAGACTGAACTTTGACCTTCCAAGCTCACGTCTCACCTGTAGAACTTGCCAACTGCTGAGCAACTTAAGGAAGGGCCGTAGGTTAGAACATGGGGCCGGGTGTTTTCTGGCCTTAACTATCATAACCAAACTGAGTGTTGGGACACACCAGCAGAGGGGGGGGGGGGATGGGATGGACAGACAGGCCACGCCCCCTCTCTTCTCCACCCCCTCCCACTTTTGTATCCGTGTTCTCGCTGTCATTTCAGCAGCTTCATTTACATTTAACCCTTTCACTGCCGCACTACCAAACGGTTAACCCGTTCACTGCGACAATACACAGAAGGTTAACCCTTTACTATCACACCACCGACGGTAAATGATAATGACTCACGGCCTTCCGACGGGGAGCGGTTTACCGTGGGTTAAAACAAGAGGACGCCGAGCGGCGACAGGCAGCAGAGAGTGCGAGGCCGTAAGGCGTGGAAGGAGAGCCGAGAGGCCGTCTTCATGTTCCGCCTCACAGTTTCACTTTGGCGCGCGATAGAGAGAAAGACATTGATTTCAAGAAAATCATATATTGCTTATTTTACTTTAGGCATGTATGGGAATAATGCCGCCAAGGCCTTGGGTGTGTGTGTGTATATATATTTCCATATATATATATATATATATATATACACACACATAATCTATGAGACCACTATTTCCCAATGTCAGCTTCTAACACGAGTGAAGACATCGCCAACACAAACACTGAGACAGAAGTGTTCCACCGCTCCGACCCATCGTGAGCGCGGGACAGACCGGAGGCCAGCGCAGGAAGTAGGAACCGTATCTTAACCCTTTCACTGCCGCACTACCAAACGGTTAACCCTTTCACTGCCACACGACGTCAGGTTAACCCTTTCACTGCCACTACAGGTTAACCCTTTACAGTTACCCGTCGGTAGTGTGATGGTAAAGGGTTAACCTTCTGTAGTGTGGCAGTGAAAGGGTTTAAAGGGATAGTTGGCGTGTGTGGGCATCAAGTTGTATGAAACACTTGCTAGTAGTTTAGTTGATGCAATGCCGTTAGCTTAGGTCACGAGTCCCGTGGCTCTGGTCCAGTTCAGAGCGACCCGGGAAGAAGCGTCGGACAGAACAATGGGGTCATCACGAGACCAAAGAAAAAGTAGCTTCATAACATGCAGGTAAAAGTTTTAATCCACAACAAAAGAAACGCAGGCCTGGTGCACTTCCGACACTTGATTATTCATGTGGGAACAAGCCCCTTCTCTGCTGTGGACGGTTGAATCTTTTGTCTGCGTGTCGTCATGGTGTGGATTACCCACCGTGTCGTCTCGTGACTCCATTCGCTGCCCCGTCTGAACCTCCTGGTTGCGTGATTATTTTCCCTAACTGAGTTGCACTTCCGCGTTCGGTTCACGCAATCCGATTGGCCACTGACGTTTCTGGTCATGTGACATCTGCGCCAATCGTGTGACGCCCGTTTCTATCACTGGTTAAGCTTAGGCACTCTTTCGAAGTTGGTTAAGGTCAGAGTTTGTCTTAGAGCAGGGCGATAGAACGCCAGCCCTGATTCCAAACTCTAACCGTAACCAACTTCGAAAGAGTCGCCTGAGCTTAACCAGTGATAGAACTAGGCGTTAGGTAGTTTGCAGGCTGTTAGGAAATAGGCACAGAAACAGGCGTCACACGATTGTCACATGACCAGAAACGTCAGTGGCGAATCAGATTGCGCAAACCGAACGCGGAAGTGCAACTCCGTCAGGGAAAATATTCACGCCTCCTGGTTGGCTCTGGACCGGGCCAGGACGCATGAATATTTTAGGCAACCAACTTGTGTTCAGCGTTTCTCTGATTGGCCACTACGCCCATGTGACCGCGGCAGCGCGAGAGAGCGGCAGTGCGGAAATAGGCTGCATTCTATTGCCATTCTCTGCGAAAAACTCTAACCTTAACCAACTCCGAAACAATGCCTAACCTTAACCCTAACCTTAACCAACTCCGAAACAATGCCTAACCTTAACCAACTCCGAAACAATGCCTAAACTTAACCATAACCTTAACCAACTCCGAAAGAATATTGCCATGCTCTAAGACAAACTCTAACCTTAACACTTTGGTTGCCTTTGGTTAAATTCATGATATACCATAGGTTGCCGGCTCTATTTGTCTATGGAGAAGTACCCCTTCTTTGCATGGCTATAACTTTTTTAATTCTATTGCTACATTGCCATTATTAGGGCCCATTCAAAGTCCTATATGTATTGTTCATTGTGTAGCAACGTTAAACTTTTTCATTCACATATTCATCTCTTTCTGCAGCTTTCTCCAGAACGTGATCTATAGCCCCAAATGCATTATATTGATGATGCAATACAGTGTTATGGCAATCAGCGCGATATAAAAAATTCCAACTAGACGTACTTCTAGAAGTTACTACACGTCATCTGATGTTGACCGGATGGGCGAGGGGGTGTTTATAATTCCGTGGGCAGCGTTATACCAATCATCTAATGTGGGTCAAATGTTGATAATAGCAGTTAGTATCGAAGATGGTAACGTTACACGCTGAAACTCACCCCAGTCTCTGCGCGCCGTTGGGCGATCATCGTAGAGTAGAAGTCTTATCATTATGGGATGTAAATTTACCCGGTCCATCTCCAGCTTGTATAATGGTATATACGTCCAAATCATGTTGTTTATCGAGTTATTGGCAATCGATCACTGTGTAGCGTGACGAGCCAGGGTCCCGGGACCTATAGCGAGTACCCGGAAGTACTACGGACGTCTAGCACAACCTCTATGGCACATCCTGTTAAGCGATTGCGCCGATCGGCCACCAGATGGCGCTCCTGAACCGCCAGAGAGCTCAGTGGGTCCTGCTGGTGGATCTCAGGCCAGCGGAGGGGACATATGAATCCGATCGCAGATTTTTGAAATATTGATATAAGGACGCTGTACAGCGTCCTCCGGCAACTTGAGCATGGCCAGCAATGACGTCTAAACACGTTTCATGGCAGTCAAAGTGTTAACCAACTCCGAAACAGCGCCTAAACGTAACCCTTCTAACCTTAACCAACTCCGAAACAATGCCTAAACTTAACCCTAACCTTAACCAACTCCGAAACAATGCCTAAACTTAACCCTAACCTTAACCAACTCCGAAACAATGCCTAAACTTAACCGGCGAAAGAACGTTAAAAGAATGCATGTTAAAAAAAAAAAAAGAAAAAAAAAAGAAATTGAAGGGATTCGAACTTGTTACCAACGCACCGCAGGATCCACAGCAAGGCGGCGAACCAGTTGAGCTAGCCGCCGATGTTAAAAGAGGGGGAATTACTGCTACATAATGCTGCCGCGGCAGAGCTCTGCTCTGTTGCTACCGCGTCGCCGCGGGGGCGTGGCTAGACGCAAGTTGGTTACCTTAAATAATTACGCGGCCAGGACAAGCCGACGGCATCGTATCAGCTAAACTCCTGGCAAGTATTTCATACCACTTAACCCTTTCACTACCACATGGTTAACCCTTTCACTGCGACAATACAGAAGGTTAACCCTTTCACTGCCACACGACAAAGGGTTAACCCTTTCACTACCACACTACAGAATGTTAACCCTTTCACTACCACACTACAGACGGTTAACCTTCTGTAGTGTGGTAGCGAAAGGTTAACCTTCTGTAGTGTGGTAGTGAAAGGGTTAACCCTTTGTCGTGTGGCAGTGAAAGGGTTAACCTTCTGTAGTGTGGTAGCGAAAGGTTAACCTTCTGTAGTGTGGTAGTGAAAGGGTTAATCTCTAAACCTCCACACTATCCCTTTAACATGAGTGAAGACATTGACGACACATGGAACAGGACAGTTTTACGGTTCCTGATCGATGTGAGCTTTGGACAGACAAACAAAAAAAACAAGCGTAGGAAGTAAATCACGCACCATATCTTAAAAGAAATATGCCAACAATATGGGAAATATTGAGCTTACCGTTTTCTCCAGAGTCAGATGAGAATTTAGATACCAATATTCTCTCTGCGCGTTCAGTAGAACGCTATCCGGCTGCAAGCTAGCCTAGCTTAGCACAAATGAACGGAAACTCAATACGGACCAGCTAGCCTAGCTGTTGGCCAAAAACACCTCTACTGGAGCTTTAAGCTAGTGGTCCATGTCCACTTCTATTCATTTGTGCTAAGCTAGGCTAGCTTGCAGCCGGATAGCTTTCTACTGAACGCACAGAGGGGAGATTGGCCTCCGTCTTCTCGTCCGACTCTGGAGACGACGGTGAGCGCATTTCCCATAATGTTGGTGTGTTGCTTCAACAGGGAGTCTCAAGCAGAGGCTACTGTACGAGTGTAGAGCAGGCAACAAGAGCGGGAGGGGAGGGGGGGTACACTACTAACTCAGTGCTCAGACTAACTTGGTAAACGCGTAAAAGAAACACAATAGCTCCTTCAGCTTTGATGATCATTGGTTAATGCCCTACATCAGGATCTGTTGAACTACCGTGTCTAATGAGAATGTTGAAAGTCTGTTTGCAGAATAACAAGTGTGGCCTTTTCCTCGAAGCTCCTTTCGATGCCAAATGTGGTGGTGTGCACCCGAAGAAAGACGCAGTAACGATAACGACTCGGGCATCAAAGAATACGGATGAAACTCAATGATTCTCCCCCTTTGTTCGGCACAGAGTGACCTGTTGCCGTTTCAATAGGAAACGCACGCATTCAGAGTCACAGCGGCTGATAGAGAAGAGAAACATCCTCTTGTTGCTCACATTCATCATTAGTTCTTCCATCGCAATACGGTACACAAGCACTAGTATAAACCCATACACATGTAGCCACCCCATTGGTTTAATTTCTTTAGATTCAAATGCAAAAATATAGGCCTGTGTTCCTAGCCCTCCTAGTATCAAAAAATATATATATTTTTTTTTCTTCAGCAAAAGGACATCCTTATTCTATGCAATGTACATATTCACAATATTGTCCAACGATTCATGTAAAAAAAAGAAAAAAGATAAAGTCCAGTAGTTTTGGTCCATCTCTGGAGCTCACAGCGAATCACATTGTTCGTAAGACACCGTCAACCAACCAATCAGAGAGCAGGGGGGGGTTACCGTCTCTCGCCTTACGATTGGATCACTGTTAGGAGGCGTCGCGTGATATCCAGCCGCTCTCCGTCAGGAAGCTGAGGATGCGCCTCTTGAGCACCTTGTCCAGGTAGCCGGGCAGGCGGCTCTTGGCGGGCACGCCCTGCCTCTTCTGCACGTGGTCCTTGATGATGATGGTCTTCACCGTGAGGTAGCGCGTGGGGCTGAGGCTCAGCGAGTTGCACAGCACCTTCTCGCGGTCCGACAGCAGCTCGAAGCCGGCCAGGTTCTCGATGGCGGCGAACTCCCCGTCCTTGCCCTCCTCTTTGATCCCGCCTCCGACTCCTCCCCCCCCGCCCGCGGCCCCGCCGACTCCGACCCCCCCACCCGCGCCGCCCAGGCCGCCGCCCCCGGAGCCTAGGCCGCCGCCGCCACCTCCCCCGCTGCCTCGCTTGGAGGTGAGCACGCTCTTGTTCTCCTTGCGTTTCTCCCGCTTGTGGCGCGCCGCCTCGTACTCCGCCGCCTCGTCGAGCCGCGTGACGCCGCCGCGCCGGTAGCGCTGCAGCTCGCGCACCTTGGCCCGCAGCACGCGCTCCTTGTGCACGTTGTCGAAGAAGTCCTCGAACTCACGCTGCGCCATGAACTGGCAGAGGCCGCGCAGCCGCGCCCGCTGGTCCTTCTCCTCCTTGGTGATCTTCCGCTTGGGCGTGCTGGGCACCGACACGGACCCTGCCCCCGGCGCCGAGACGGCGGCGGTCGCCACGCCGCCTCCGGTGACTCCTCCTCCTCCTCCGACGGTGACGACCCCCACCGCGACCCCCGGCGTGCCCGGCTTCTCCTTCTCCTTCTCCTTCTTGTCGCGGCCCAGGAAGGAGGGAACCAGGTTGTAGTCGCGGGCGATGTTCTTGCGGCGCTGGCGCTCGCGGAGCTTGCGGACGTACATGTCGACGTGGGCGCGCTTCATCTCGATGTCCACGTCCTCGTCGTCGTAGTTGACCGCCAGGCCGCTGATGAGCTTCTCCGCCTCCTGGTCGTACTCCACCTCGTAGTCGTCGCGGAGCGGCATGTAGCCCAGCTGCTGCTGCTCGGCCAGGCTGATGTCCAGGGGGGGCAGCGGGGTGGTGAGGCTGGGGGAGAGCGGCCCCCCGCTGGGGCAGGTGTGGTCCGTCACCCGGTTGGGGATGTTGTCGGGGATGCAGGCCTTGCCCAGGTTCCCGTGGATGTACATGCTGACGTAGTGCTCCATGACCTCCTGGGGGGTTCTGGACGCGCCCACGTGAGTCGCCATGTCCTCCTGAACAGAGCACAGAACACAGTCGACGGTTATTGGTGGTGCAGGGGTGTAAAAAGTACCCAGAAATTATACTTAAGTGAAAGTATGGGTACCGTTTCAAAATCGTACTCAAGAGTATCTTGCTAAAAACACACTTGAGTAAAAGTCAAAAAGTTTATACTTTTAAATGTACTTAAGTACTAAAAAGTTAAAGTAAAAACTTTTTTTCTGACTGTCTATTCTTCTGATAGCAGGTGTTTAATCAAAGATTCCCGTTTTCTGGTCTTGCACAAGGACCAATCAGCATGGGTATGGGCGGGTTCATTTTCCATTGATGGGGATTTGATTGGCTGTTTTTAAATAAAATAAGGATTAATAACGTTAACGTTAGTTCGGCCAGAGAAACAAATATACTAATTAAAATGGTTGGACCGGTGAGATTTGTACTTTGTAGGTCTGCATTTTAGATGTAAGGAGTAAAAAGTATGTTTTTTTTCTCTGAAATGTAATTGAGTACAAGTACAAGTATACAAACCTAATAATACTTGAGTAAAGTACAAATCCCCAAAAACGGTACTTAAGTATTGTAACAAAGTACAATTACACAAGTACTTTACACCCCTGTTGGTGGATACTGACTGGAATACATACCAGTAAAGTAAAGGGAAAAGCTTTTAGACTTTATTGTCCCCAGGAGAGAATCCCTTCTCACATCACTGTACTCAGTACATACAACATCATATCAAAACAGTACATACAACAGTACACAGTATCAACATACAATAACAGCACACTCAGTCCTGTTCAGTGAGGCCTTTTGTTCCAGGCGGCTATGGCTGCGGGGGATCAGGCGTTTCCCAAAGCGAGCCCTTCCGTACGCCAGTGTTCTGTAGCCTACCTGCACCCGGAGGGCAGTAGGGTAAGATAGGGATTGAGTGGGTATGTGATGTCCTGTTCTATTGAGGTCACAATGTGTGGGATGGCCATATTGTTTAGCTCTGTGAGGAGTGAGGAGTGGGGAGAACCATTATCCTGGCCTGGCGGTTGGTTATGCATGGGAGTTTTGCCTGTGTCGTGGAATATATTATCATGTCATTATGAGTCTCTGTTATTTTATCATGTCATACAGCTTGAGTTTCAGTCTGACCAGATTTACTGGTTAATGTGTGTATGTCTCTTTAAGATTACTCTATCATTCATCAGTCATAACGAAGTTGCTGTTTCTACCAGCCATAGAGCCATAACCCAAGGTCATGGGAACTGTAAGATGGAGCTGTTTTCCTTCCAGGCTTAGCCATAACATAGTCGTATTATTAATTTCTCTAACCAGCCATTTTGTTTTCTTCTACGTAATTTCATGTATTCAATTGTATGTCTGACCAGGCCTCTAGGTCAGTCCCTGTCAGACGCTAGGGGGTAAACATGTCTGTCTCTGGCGGGTGACTGGCCTGGCAGCGTGGCCACGCTGTCATGAACTTTCTTTATTAAATAAACCTTCTTATTATTATTAATAATGACTCAGAATGATTAATGTAAACAGCTCATCGTTTGTCCTTTAATAATTCCCATTACACCTGGATAGCAAGTTAAAACAGCAGGTGGAACAGTACAGTAGGATGGGCTAATGCTCTGGTACAACAGTAGGAGGACACAGGGCAACATAAACTCCTTTTAAAAGCTTACAGATGACTGATGGCGGCTTTGGTGGCTCCTTTTTTGTGTCATTTGTGTGCTGGTTGAAGCTGAATGAATGAATGAAAACTTTATTTAACAGATTGCAGAATGGGTGTACAATACAGTACGGCTCAATACACACAATTGTTAAGGGGATGCAGACCAGAGAAAGACTTTCATCTTGTTTACATCAGGGTCCCCCATTTTCAATTCATAGTGAAAGCTGAGCAGTGGGGGCGGGTTTTGGGGACCTTTAGGATAAATAAATACCAGGTGAATTGCCACTTAAACAAACACACAACAACAACTACAGCTGAGCAACTACATGCGTTGGAATGAAACAAAGGTGTGTATACCGGTGTATTAGTCAACTCTGAGCTGTCAGTCACAACAACCCGAAGTTGCTTGGTGTTTTTAATCGAGGCATATTGCTAAACTATAATAAACATTGCGCCTTTTTGTCCCGTTACTCAACTTACTACGTATAGCCTAATGTAATAATAATAATAATAATAATAATAATAATAATAATAATAATAATAATAATAATAATAATAATAATAATAGATTTGATTTGTAAAGCGCTTTACAATTGCGGGGCAAATATCATTGATTGAAAACTTTATTAACAGATTGCAGAATGGGTACAGTACAGCTCAAGGGGATGCAGACCAGAGAAAGACTTTCGTCTTGTTTACATCAGGGTCCCCCTCAAAGCGCTACAGTTAAAAGAACATGAGAACTAGCGAGAATAAAGGAAGGAATAAAAAAAATAGGCAAGACTAAACATAGAACATAGAGAAACGTGGAATGAATAAAACTGATAAAAGAAATTGGTACTAAAAGAACATAAAATATGTGGAGCTAAAAATGTGATAAAAAGTCAACAGAAAGCTCTACTAAAAAAAGGTGAGTTTTGAGGGCAAGTGTGTGCGTTGTAGTGGTAATAATAACTTTGACAATCATGAAGTCAAGTCATCAAGTGTCATTGTTGTTGTTATTATTACCCAGTTCCCAAAGCCGTACTGCTCGATGGCGTCCAGCAGCGCCTGCTCCTCCCTGCCGGTCCAGCCCCCCTCCGCCTCCGCCGCCCACAGGGAGAAGCGGCCCCCCCCGCCCCCGTCGACTTGCCGGTACCCGTGCCACCGCCGGTGGGCTCCCAGCTCCGCGCCCGCCGAGAAGCACTCGGGACACAGCTCGATGTCCGGGCAGTCGGTGCACCGGAGCCGCAGGTTGGTCACGTCGGCGAGGCAGTTGACGCAGTACTTCTTCCCCAGGTCCGCCATGTTGGTTGTTGCTGCCGCTGCTCTGCTGCTGCTGTGGGGCTGCTTGTGCCTGGGCGGCGGGGGCGCATGCGCACTGGGGGGGTCTCATTAACCCGTTCACTGCCGCACGACAGAAGGTTTTAACCCTTTGCTATCACACACTGATTGATTGAAAACTTTATTAACAGATTGCAGAATGGGTACAAATTACAGTACAGCTCAATACACACAATTGTTAAGGGGATGCAGACCAGAGAAAGACTTTCGTCTTGTTTACAGTTGTACAGTGTTCCCTTCCCCCACCCCTCCTGCCCAACCCCCCCCCCCCCACCTCACCCACCGAACCACCTCCAATATACAGCCCCCCCCCCCCCCACCCCACCCACCCCACCTACCCAACCTCCCCCAATGTACAGTTTTTACGTCAAATGTATATACTCTTTTCTGGACTCTTTTTGTATCACAATGTTGTTGTCATAAATGTATAGATGTAGCAGTACTGTATATCTGTATGTCATGTATGTCATATAGGACTGACTCCTGATGAATTGAAAATGGGGGACCCTGATGTAAACAAGACGAAAGTCTTTCTCTGGTCTGCATCCCCTTAACAATTGTGTGTATTGAGCTGTACTGTATTGTACCCATTCTGCAATCTGTTAATAAAGTTTTCAATCAATCAATACATCAGGGTCCCCCATTTTCAATTCATCAGGACATATATGACATACATGACATACAGATAGACAGTACTGCTACATCTATACATTTATGACATACCAGATTTGCAAATACAGTACTGTTTGTGATACAAAAAGAGTCTAGAAAAGAGTATATACATTTGACTTAAAAACTGTACATTGGGGGAGGTTGGGTAGGTGGGGTGGGGGGGGGGGGCTGTACATTGGAGGTGGTTCGGTGGGTGGGTTGGGGGTTGGGTAGGAACTAGGAGGGGTGGGTGGGGGTAACACTGTAGAACTGTACAAGCAAAACTGTACATTGGAATATTGACAAAACCATACTTGGTAATTTACTGTACATTGGAGGGGGTTGGGTTAGGACATTTACAGGGGCCAGTTTCGAATTGCAGTCTCCCGTAGGTGTTCTTTGAGAGTGTTTTTGAAAGTGGGTAGTGATTCACATTCCTTTACAGCTTTGGGTAGGGCGTTCCACATTGATGTGGCATAATTGCGAAACGTGTTTAGTCCCTTGTTTGAGCCGAATCTGGGTTTAACATGATTTGTGGAGCTCCCTCTGGTGTTGTGATCGTGGTATTCACTGACCTTTGGGAAGTATTTTGACATGTACATGGGTACTACCGACGGTTTGATTGATTGATTGATTGAAAACTTTATTTAACAGATGGCAGAATGGGTACAATACAGTACGGCTCAATACACACAATTGTTAAGGGGATGCAGACCAGAGAAAGACTTTCCGTCTTGTTTACATCAGGGTCCCCCATTTTCAATTCATTGTAACATATATGACATACATGACATACAGATAGACAGTAGTGCTAGACATTTATGACATACCAGATCTACAAATATACAGTACTGTTTGTGAGTACAAAGATTTTCTAAAAAGAGAGTATATATACATTTGAGGGGGAAGATTTGTCATTATAGATATTGTCATTATACAGCACAAGTACAGTACAACGAAAATAAGTTTGGCATCCCACCAGAGTGCAAATGTAACAGTAAAGTGCAATGGTACTAATACAATGTACAGTTGATTAAACTGGATATCAATTAGTACTACTAAGTAATATTGCTAATCAGATGTATGTAATACAGAGTTGTAGTATTGGTATGTAGTGATACAGATATAAAGACACTATGGTAGCAAGTCATACTGGCCAGCAGCATAACTAGAGTATGTAAGGGACATGTACAGATATATAGTATATGTAAAAAGGATTATATGCAGGCATGTAGACATACGGCTCTGCTGCCAGAGCTATCACTGTCTCAACTTGGGACATGAGAACTAGAGACTCATACCACTGGTCTTGTGTTTGTACTTTTATATTACTTTTTATATTACTTTATTATTATTATTATTATTATTATTATTATTATTATTATTATTATTATTATTATTATTATTATTATTATTATTATTATTATTATTATTATTATTATTATTATTATTATATTACTATATTGTATTGTACTGTGAATCTATGCATCCCCCCCCTGTACCCCCCCCCCCCCCCCCCCCCCCATGCTGCTTTGACACCAGAATTTCCCCTAGGGGATCAATAAAGGATTATCTTATCTTATATGTATATGGTATATGGTACAGCATTATTGTACATGTTATCATACAGAGTCATGAGTTATATTGAAGGTGTTTATTTCATCTCCCACAATGGTTTTTATTGAAAAACCATTGTTTTCACGGTCGGCGTCGGTTGTGTGATAGTAAAGGGTTAACCGGCTGTCGTGTGGCAGTGAAAGGGTTAACCGTGTTGGTAGTGCGGCGGTGAAAGGGTTAATAATATTACGAAGAGGTGCGCGCGCAGAACCCTGCTGATTGGCTCAGAGACACACACAGCGGTCTCCATGACAACGCAAAACAAACAAGCGGCGGTTTCACTCATAGCTGTCAACATTGGGATTTGAAAAAATTTGAGATTTCGCCCCGCCCCCCTCCCCCGCCCCCTCCCAATGTAGTCTCCTCCCCCTCGTATGTATATATTTTCTGTTAGGATGTTTGTTGACAGCTGCTCTCTGCTGAGCTGCCTCGTCGCTGCCATCTGCTGGTCAAAACCTGTATGTACCCAAGGACTGGGTGAACTACTAATTGCTACATTAAATTAATCAGATACCTGGTTGAAAGTGAAATGCTGTGTACATCCCTGCATTAAATGAATGGAAGTGTCAGTGTTTCTGTAGAGCTCTTGTCGGCACTGCGCAGCCGTGGAATCGCAAGGCCATAGATTTAGAATAGATAGAAAGGGCACATTGTGGTGTATCATAATTAATTTGTTGAATACAATAGGATTTTTATAACGTTGACACAAATTAAGGAATATTTACACTAAGTTCTCTTTTACCTCTTATTTAATTCATTCATTAATTTAATTGTAGGTACTGTTTATATTGTACATAGTCCTGTGTGTTGTATATTGTGTCCTGTTACTTTTGTGTTTATTGTCTCTTTCTATATACACCGTGGGAAGGGGGGCACGTAATTGAATTTTTCTGTATGTCTTGCACAAATTGGAAAATGACAAAGTTGACTTTGACTTTTAACATGTGTCTATAGTGTCAGCAGTGGTGCAGTGGTGGTGCCACGCGGTACCACGCCGTCCCAGCAGTTTTCTGAGCAGAAGTACGCGCAGTCGTGCACACAAAAATGCGTTCACAACTTTCACTCGACTCGTCGTCCGTGCGCCAAGTACCGGTACTCAGCTATCACCTAGTCTTTGCATAACAATAGCATAGCAATAGCATAACAAAGAACGAGAAGTGCAAAACCAAAACCAAGCCCTGTACCAATTGGTGGGGGTTAGCTTGAGCTGTGGAGCTCTCACTATGTGACAATTGACAAATGGTCCCGACTGGAAGGATGAGACATTTCTTAAGTTGTGCTTCAGAAGGAAACTGTCCTTCTGTAAACTGTAAGTTACATTATTAATTTAGTTTGTATTTACTTTTCTAGTTTAAGTTAATTCAATTAAAGACATTGTAACTACAATATTGTATCTACAATTACATTTAAAACATTGTTTGTTTTTCAACCATATCTGTTGACAATATAATTTCTTTATATTGAAGGCTACATCCTGCTACCTTTTTCAGCTTCTCTATTTCAAGGCAATATTTACAAAAACTAAACTAAAACTAGTAATTTCCTATACAAACATGTTTCCTACTATTTATGCATAATAATCATCTGTTCTCTTCTGTGCGCACGCGAGGGAACATGTATGCGCATGCGCGTGCACGTGGCGTCATTTAAACAGCGTACAGGCAGTTCTGATATTACGACTGCACCACTGAGTGTCAGACACTAATTGTAATGTTAAAAATTGATACTGCTGTAATATAAAGTGAAATTCTACCATGCCTCAATGTATCAACTTTAAACATACACTAAATGTTAATGTTAGAAATGTTCATTTCCATTATTTCCACCATGTGCAACATTTCCTAAGAACAGCAATGTCCATTCTATCAATTCCAAATCTGTGCTATGAGCTCAATTCTCCCGGTGCATGCAGAAGTAGAATTGCTGTCTTGTTTTGGATGAATGAGTAGAAATGAAAAACGGAAATCTTGTTTTATTAAAGTAGTTTTGACATGTGATATAGATAAAGATATTGTTTCATTGTGTATTGATTAACTTTACATTTGCGCTTCATTACTTTACAAAAGTTATACTGGCACATGGGTCTAATACAGCAATGGATTATGGGTAAATGCAACATTAAAGCAGTGCCAATGTAAGACTGACTTTACATTAAACGAATGACAATAATATAGTATAAAGTAGGGTATTATTTGGACTAAAGAATGGTGTTGTCTCACCCTACTCGCATGTTGAGGGAGAGCACCATACATTATACACTGAGAAACCACGGCCGAGAGTGAGCTATTCGGGAACAACTCCACTTTCCCTGACAGTTTTATCGGCAACCGTCTTCTGCTCTGACTTCCTGTTATAACGTTCTAATCTACACTGCTGCCACCTTTCGTCACGGAGGTGAATTGCAGCCATTTGTATAAATAAAAAAATACTGAAAATACGGGAAAATATTCTAACGGGAGGACGGCATTTAGTCAAATAATAAAATTATATATAGGTGTATTCAGCTCAAATGGCAGAAGACAGTGCAGTAGCTCCAGTTGAAGAAGAGGTGGATGATGGCATCACAGTAGCACTGAAAGGTAGGCTACAGACAGCTCAGGACAAATGAGCTAGACTTGATTTAAAAACTCCATCCCAGGACGCCTGAATACTTTTACCAACGGATTTCCAGTTCCGCGTTCGCGTTCTGTGCTCTGATTGGCCACCTAACGTTTCTGGTCGCGACAATTGTGTGAAGCCGTTTCTATCACCGGTTAAGCTTAGGCACTCTTTCGAAGTTGGTTAAGGTCAGAGTTTGTCTTAGAGCAGGGCGATAGAACACCAGCCCTGATTCCAAACTCTAACCTTAACCAACTTCGAAAGAGTGCCTAAGCTTAACCAGTGATAAATAGGCGTTAGGTAGTTTGCTGCTGTTTGAGGCGGAAATGGGCGCTTCACGCGATTGGGCGCACATGTCACATGACCAGAAACGTCAGTGGCCAATCAGATTGCACCAGAAACGTCAGTGGCCAATCAGATTGCAGAACGCGAACGCGGAACTGGAAATCCGTTGGTAAAAAACTAGACGCTCCCAGGACTCACCTTACACAGACACATTTTAACAGCCTCAAGTGGCTCAGGGTTGAGGAGAGGGTATCTCAATTAAAACTCAACATGATACACAGGATACTCGCAGACCAGGCTGCAGAAACAAATTAGTGGGGGGGCATAAAATGTTCTCGGGGGGGCACAATGGTTTTTCAACACAGGTTCCCTTTTATACGTTTCAGCTGGGACAGCGGCGCTGTGGCTTGCTTGGCGCTGCCCACGGTGCTGAACTAAACAGCAGAGAGGCAATTGAAAAATCTAATTTCTCTCTATCTTAAGAACATTCACTTATACAAAAACAGACTGAACGGATATATATAACAGACCTGCTGGGGCAGCGGACTGAGAGCAGGGGACACAAACAGGCTGGATAAGATGGTCAAGAAGGCCAGTAGCGTGGTTGGGGTGGAGCTGGATTCTAGCGAGAGGAGGAACCTTGCTAAGCAACCCCTCCCACCCACTATACACAGACTTGGCTGACAGGAGGAGCATGTTATAGGCTCACACTACCTATAAATGCAGCACTGAACGGCACAGGAAGTCCTTCATTCCGACAGCCATCAGACTATACAATGCATCACTGTGCCTCACTGCATCACTGAGCACAGAGTGACAATTACCATCTTCCTGGACTCTTACTTTTTAAACAGCACTGTGCATTATTACACCTACTGTAGACTTCAGTATATTTTTACTGTATTTATTTACTGTATCTTTTATTCTATTTTTATTCTATTTCATTTTATTCCATTCTTAGGCCATTTGTTTTGTTATTCTTATTTGTGACTTGTTCTGTCTAAATGTTTAATGTTGAGTGATTTGCAGTGTAAAATTTCCCTCAGGATAATACATTTCTATTCTATTCTATTCTATATCTTTGAAAAGTCTCCATTTATTCAACACTTCTGAATTCACTGACAAACTGAACTGAACTGACAAAAATAAGGTGCATAAAAAAGCAAACAAAATTCCTCCACAGGCTACTCACCATCATTAGTAGAGCGGCAAGCGGCGTTTGGGGACAGAGTGAAATCTTCTTAAACACTGCCCCTCCACTCATTCCTGAACTTTTTTGTTAAGTCCTTCTCAAATGCCAACTGAATTAAATTGGCCTTAGTTGCGTCGATGAAGCATACTAAGGCGATGTTCTGTAAAGACGTTCTTGAGGGTAGAAAACGAATTATCACAGAGTGCCATGCTAGCTTCAGTAGTGTTGTTGTTGACATCAGTGCCCACTAGGGCTGTCCCCGACTAAGGATTTGGATAGTTGACTTTGATTGAAAAGAAAAAAAAAAAAAAAAAAATTTACCAGGGTGGGCACAGCTGACTCAGTGGGCGGGCCCGGCCCCCTAATGCCCGCCCATGGCGCCGGGACTGGATACTCGGGAATACTGTCCCTCAATATCTTAGTGGATATTTTAACAGGGTAAGGGATGTACACGGACACGCCACCAGGGGGAGCCCTACAGACATCGTCCCAGTGAGATGTAATAGAAAAATAGGCCAAAACTCATTCCTGTATTCAGCAGCAGTACTATGGAATAGCTATGAAGCCCATAAGCCCCTTCTCCACTTTTAAATCAGTTATAAAGAGGAGGATCATAATTAGCAGAAGCTGGGAGTAGTGACCAAAGGGTTTCTAATATGTGTTATTCCTTTTTATTCTTTTATTGTCTATAGAATGGAATATTATTGTATGTATGCATGTATTATTGGTATTGCACAGTCGAACAATTTTATTGTAAGTTGTATGCAATATATCACCCCCCCCCCCCTACCCCCCTCCCTGTTTTCACCCATGCGTATCCACAGACTCTGACCATGGTTTGTTTTTCTTGTTTAATTTTTTTTTTTAATACCACACATCCTGACACACAGACACTACAAACACCCAAGTCCACACACCAGGACATAAATCCACTGACAGCAATGATGAAGGACCACAATGGAAACAAGCCTATGGCTTTATTGTATTTATTTTAATCCTATTGGTAAATGATGATATGTATATACCTGTTCATCTTGTGTTTAAATGTATATGTGTTATTCCATTCTAAATCAATAAACTATTGTATCTATCTCCATGCTGAACACAGTAGCTCCTCCAGTTGAAGAAGATGCTGAACACACAGAGCTCCTCCAGCAGCTCCAGGCCCAGTTGGAGCTCCAGGCCCAGTTAGAGGATCCGGGCCCGCAGCTCCAGACCAGGCTGCTGCAGTACTTCAGCAGGACGTGGGATGAGGTCCGGCCAGAGCAGGACCAGGAGCAGGAGCAGGACCAGGACCAGGAGCAGGACCAGGACCAGGAGCAGGACCAGGTGCAGGAGCAGGAGCAGCGCTACTCTGCCCTCCTGCAGGAGCTGTCGCATCAGACCAAGCACCTGGAGGCGCAGAGGCAGGTGCTGAGGCTGCAGAGCCAAGAGGAACGCCAGGTTGGTGGTTTATTGTTTATTGTTTATTATTGGATCCCCATTAGCCGCCACAATTTCATTACATTTTTCATTTCGAAAAAAGGTACCAGTTGGATGCAATCCTACCTGGAGGGGAGAGAACAGAACATGAAAACTTTATTTAACAGATTGCAGAATGGGTACAATACAGTACGGCTCAATACACACAATTGTTAAGGGGATGCAGACCAGAGAAAGACTTTCGTCTTGTTTACATCAGGGTCCCCCATTTTTTCATCATAACGTATGACATACATGACATACAGATAGACAGTACTGCTACATCTATACATTTATGACATACCAGATTTACAAATACAGTACTGTTTGTGATACAAAAAGTGTTAAAAAAAAAAGAGAGTATATACATTTGACCAGTAGCGGCTGGTGCCGCTGGTGCCTTGTGGGTCGCAGTTCACGTTAGGAGGTCGAGTTGAAAATGTAATGCTCTGAGATGCTCTGGAGCAATCTCTCTCTCTGTCTGATATATATCTGTATATCTGTATGTTGTGTATGTCATAAATGTCATGATGAATTGAAAATGGGGGACCCTGATGTAAACAAGACGAAAGTCTTTCTCTGGTCTGCATCCCCTTAACAATTGTGTGTATTGAGCTGTACTGTATTGTACCCATTCTGAAATCTGTTAATAAAATCTTCAATCAATCAATGGCCTGGGCGGCCAGAGCATAACTGTTCTAACAGTAATATATAATCCATTTCAGACAGAACGCACGCAATAAGTTATAATAATAATAATAATAATTATTGAAAAGTTCTGTATTTTTAAAGTCGTATTTGGGGGCAATTAACCAATGGTATGCTTTTTTATTTAATTTTTATTTTGGGTAAGAGTTTCTTATTTCGGTAAGAGTGCTCTCGACCACTCTTATAATTTGTTCTTGCCTGAGAAAAAAGCAACAATAAGAAAACGGCTGAATCCCAGGTAAGAACAAAGTAAGAGGAAATGCTAGTTAAGAACGAAATCTGTTCTTATATCGCTTCATGCATGAGGCCCAATGCTTTTTGGGACTATTCAGAATGTTAAATCAAAAACTCAAAATCAAGCCTACAATATCTCCTGTCTCGATGGAACTCAACTTCATAGAGTTGAACACATCAAATATCTCGGTCTCTGGCTCGACTCAGCTCTATCTTTTAAATGTCATATTGATAACTTAATAAGTAAAATCAACTTCAGTACTGGTGTTCTATACCGAAACAGAAAATGCTTCACATCTACAGTCAGAAAGAAACTTGTTCAACAACTCATACTACCAATCCTTGATTATGCTGCTGTAGTCTATCAGACCGCCCCCAAAACAAACCTACTTCCACTTAACGCAATATACAACTGTTTATGCATATTTGTGCTCGATTGTCCATATTTGACCCACCACTGTACCCTGTATGAAAATCTCAATCTACCATCTCCCACACCAAGAAGACAGCAGCATTGGCTGCAGTTTGTTTTCAAATGTATTCATTTTCAGTACCCACAGTATCTCAAACAGTATTTGGAACCTTACACTTCCATACATCGTTTACGACATTGCTCCCAGGTTTATTTTGAAGTTCCAACTGTGTCAACATCCGTTGGCAAAAAATCATTTAAGTTTAAGGCTGCGGTTACACTATGGCCAGTTTTCATTTCGTTTTCAGGGTCAGTTTCGCTTTTCAGAACGCAACGTAATGGCAGGCAAGTTAGACATAGTTTTTGCCTCCAGAGCACAGTGATGTACATGTAGTACAATGCCAAAGCAGTAGGTGGCAGTAGGTGGCGATGTAGTTCAAACATGAAGGCCATTTTCAACCAATCAGAAAAGTTGAATGTGCCAATACACTTCCTGCTAAAAATCAACAATCCACCATCTTTAAATGCCTCGCATGAGCCATTTAGCCAACGTAGCATTAATTTTTCAGCAAAGAAAGTGCAATAAAAGTGCAATAAACAAAACGGATACATTCACTGTGTGTTCTGCCTCTCATTTGTTGATGAAACAAAACTAACATCAACACAATTGACCACCAAGAACGGAGTTTAGTCTCACAAAAAGATTGTCGCCGATTTTGTTAGCTTACGTGCTAACTAGAGTTGTTCCGATACCGATACCAGTATCGGAAATGCCGCCGATACTGCCTAAAATGCTGGTATCGGTATCGGCGAGTACCCTCTAATGTTGCGCTCCGATACCATGACGTAATTTATCAACAACACTGCGGACGTTGGGCTCTGTAGATATACCCTACTCGCTGAGTGAGCATTATAAAACAAACGTGTGCTTAATCGACCGTGAATTAAAGTGTCAATTGCCATTTGTCATTTTAACAGCAGAGCAGATACTTTCTTAAAATACCATCGTCCCGACAGAGCGCTGTTGACAGGGAGCTCTGATGGGTTCGCTTGGTGGCTGGTGTTATTAGCATTGAACAGCTAAACGAAAGCTAGCTTTGACGTTACCTTGGCTAAAGTTGGGGCTATTCATAATCCAGCAATAATGGCTGCAGACCTGCAAGCAAAGTACAGCAAGTTGGCAAAGGAGTATTCCAAGTTAAATCACAATGTCACCAGTAACGTTACAGTCTTCTATGGTCTTCCCATCTGCCGGTAGCTCCATGCTAGCTAACCTAGCTCACGTTAGCGTCGTCACTGAACCACCTCGCGTACACAATTAATGACATGTTGCGGACAGCCATATCGGCGACAATGTTTAGCTTTTAGTGCCAAATGATAAGAGTCTGAGGCGGAGTCTCAAAAGAGAATGTTGAATATTTATTGTGCAAAAATCACAACAGATCCTCTCCAACGGAGCCTTGTAGACTGAGTAGGGTATATCTGCAGAGCCACTGGGTAGCGAGTGCAAAGCGAGTGGATCATTGGAGTAGGGTATATCTGCAGTGCTGCAGCCCCATACTCATTGATTAATGATACTAATACAAATCTATACAATCACCTGTTGAATAAATACCATTACTTTCTAGTTATTACTAAAAAAAACAGTATATATAAAACAGTATCTGTAAAAATATATATATATATATTAAACTAGATAGGACTCGTGCACATCTGGTTGGACCCCGACTGGAGGTGCAGGTCAGCGCAAGAGAGATAAATAAACTAAAAGGAGAAAACCTTCAAAGGAAAGAAGGGACCGCACACTCCACAGGACTCGTTTTTGCTTATTTATTGTTTGCACAACGCGTTTCGCTGTCGCTTCCTCAGGTGCTAGCACCTGAGGAAGCGACAGCGAAACGCGTTGTGCAAACAATAAATAAGCAAAAACGAGTCCTGTGGAGTGTGCGGTCCCTTCTTTCCTTTGAAGGTTTTCTCCTTTTAGTTTATATATATATATATATATATATAATTTATATACTTTTTTTTTTTTTTTTAATGTATGCACTGGTATCGGATAAGTATCGGTATCGGCCGATGCCCAAAGCTTAGGTATCGGAATCGGATCGGAAAGGAAAAAATGGTATCGGAACATCTCTAGTGCTAACGTGATTGGGATATGCCAGTATAACAGTATAGCATTGTGGCTAGCAGCGAAGTTTGTTAGCTTACGTGCTAACGTGATTGGGTTATGCCATTATAACAGTATAGCATTGTGGCTAGCAGCTTGGTAACGTTAATGCTAGCAGAATGAATGGATGTAAACTTTATTTAACAGATTGCAGAATGGGTACAATACAATACGGCTTGGACTGGGCTCCTTATAACAATAACTTGACAACACATGGTAGCCGCAGCTACTTGGGACAGCTCTGCTGTAAACACTGGAAATAACCGTGCAGGTCTCTACTGCGCATGGGCGTTGAGCAACAACGGCTCCGTATCCGGCTCACGCAGATTACATGGCACCATTGTCGGCGAGTTTTGGCGAGTATCCAAAACGGAAACACCTTTTCAGCGTTGCCAGTAGGACAACGCGTTATCCTGCCAAAACAGCGTTTCTTTTTAACTTGGACAGCAAACGTAATCATTCAGCAACAAAAACGTTGCTGTATTCCCCAGTGTAACCATGGCCTAAGGTTCCTTCAGACTGGAACAATCTACCTGTTCATATCCGTTCAATAACATCCTTTCACTTATTTAAAACTGCTCTTCTCACTTTGAGATTTCCTGTTCATGTTTTGACTAATCATGTTTTGACCATTCATCATTATCACAGATTATTGACGCAATGATACATAATTATGTGTTATGTGTACTGTTGTAGTTATTGTAGTTGTTACTATTGTGTTTTATTTGTGGGTGGGTGGGAGGGGGGGTTCGGACATTTACGGGGGCCAGTTTTGAATTGCAGCTTCCTGTAAGTGCTCTTTAAGAGCGGTTTTGAAGGTGGGTAGGGATTCACATTTTTTTTTACGGCTGTGGGTAGGGCGTTCCACATTGATGTGGCATAATTACTAATCTTTTTGCAGATCTCTTGTGGGAATGTGTTGTCACTTCCTATGTTGTCACTTCCTGTTTGACTTGTATATACTAGGGTCACTTACCCTTCATGCTTCATGCAAGCCATTCTGAAGAAGGTGTGTTCACACCGAAACGTCATGATTACAGGCTGCCAATAAATTTGGAAAAACCTGGAGTGCGTGCCTGGACTATTTTTATGTGGCATAATTGCGAAACGTGTTTAGTCCCTTATTTGAGCCGAATCTGGGTTGGACATGATTTGTGGAGCTCCCTCTGGTGTTGTGGTCGTGGTATTCACTGACCTTTGGGAAGTATTTCAACATGTACATGGGTACCTTCGTGGTGTAGTGTATCTTGTAGACCAGGCCCATTGCAAGTTGCTGTACTCTGTCGTCTACTCTAAGCCATCCTAGGTAGTCAAAATGGGCAGGGGTGAGGTGGGTTCTAGGAGTAAGGCCAAGCAGTAGTCTGACCAGTTTGTTTTGTGATGTTTGTAATCTTGTTTTGTACATACAGAGTGTACATACAGGTGCAATTAAGACAGGGGTTCTCAACCTTTCTGCTGCCTAGGCACCCCTGTGTTCAATAAAATATTCCAGGGCACCCCTACATACGATAAAGACTTCCGGTCCTGTCTTTTTTGCTACAATGATGACAAAAGTGCTTGCTTTCAAAATAATGTTTATTTAAGAAACCGGGAAACACATTTGTGTGTATATGCAGGCTATATAATGCATTATTAACAGGTGTTTCAGGTCTAAATGGCTTAGTACTGTTGACATTACACTGCTTGTAGTAGTAAATAAAATAGCATATTTCTTTAAAGGTGCTATGCATTATAAATGTCATTTTTCAGTCTCTAGCATTGTATTATAGTAATAGGAGTTCGTATCAATGTGTTTTTGGGCCTAAATACTATATTGGCGAATTCCTCAGCTACAGCCCATCCCCTCTTTGCCTCTAGTAAATCAGGTCATGTTGATTTGACGACCTGGTGCACGTCACAGGGCGCTGTTTATAGCGCACGGTGATGTGATTGGCTCTGTGGTTTTAGTAATGCCCGCCTCCATTCTTGCTACCTGCAGGGTGGAAGGTTTGTCCAGAAGATCACTAATCAGCTGAAGCCTGATGCGGTTCCCTCGGTCTTCGACAGACAGACCGGCGTTAGCTCTCGGGACTCGGGAGCGATCGCTAGCTACTTAGCACCAGCCGGGGCCGGCGTTAGCAACCGGGAGCGTCGTTGAGCATTCAGCCTGCTGGCTACCTAGATCCACTTCAACCAGCGTCGCGGAGCATTCAGCCTGCTGGCTACACAGCTTGTCGGTGTGCTAATAGCCTCTGCAAGCTAACGGTAGCTGGCTACACAGCTTGTCGGTGTGCTGGAGCCTCTGCAAGCTAACGTTAGCTGGCTACACAGCTTGTCGGTGTGCTGGAGCCTCTGCAAGCTAACGGTAGCTGGCTCCAGGCTATTAGCACATCGACAAGCTGCTGGAGCTCCCGACGCTCGGCTGGTTGAAGTGGATCTAGGTAGCCAGCAGGCTGAATGCTCCGCGACGCTCCCGGTTGCTATCATGTGCAGGTCCTCTTCTCAGACCTGTGTGGCAAAGCACTGCACACGCATCATGCAAGCTACACATCGCTGCATGTTGATCAATGGTGGCCCACTCGGTGCATCACAGTGGGCTACTATTGTGCTAACAACAACCGCGGTGTCCGGCTTGTCGGCCGGCATGAGTGCTCGATTTGGGGTGGTTCTCTCCTCCTTGTGTGCCCCCGTTCTCGCGGGTGTCCTGCCGGGGAGCTTGTGGACGCGACAACAGCGGCGGCCGTAGCGTTAGTTAGCTCATAGCTATTGTGTACCACTAGCGTTACGGCGGGCTCGAGCACCCTACGGCTGCCGCCGTTGTCGCGTCCATGGGCTCCCCGGCAGGGTACCCGTGGGGACGGGGGTGTACAGAGAGGAGAGAACCATTTTGTGTCGGGCGTGCATGCCGGCCAGCGAGCCGGACGTCGGGATATGTTGTTAGCACAATAGCTACCAAGCTAAGCTATGTTAGCTTCTAACGGTGTATACACAATATGTACAACGACACAATGATTTACATTATTACAAATATGGTAACGTGGTTGTGGCTTTTACAAATAGTGGTAACATATATATAGATAGACAGTACTGCTACATCTCTATATTTATGACATACCATATTTGTATTGCTTCAGTACTGCTATGATGGAGACCAGAGAAAGACTTTCGTCTTGTTTACATCAGGGTCCCCCAATTTCAATTCATGGTAACATATTATATATATATAGATAGACAGTACTGCTACATCTCTATATTTATGACATACCATATTTGTATGTAACCTGAAACCTAATCTCTGACGGGGAGATGGGCGGAGCTATTTGGTGGGTGGCTGTCACTCAAAGCATTCTGCTAGTATGGGTGGAGCCAAGCCAATAATAGCCTGCTTTCATGAGGCTGAAAAATGCTGGTTTTGAGTACAAGATTAGAAATATAAAACAATGATTATTTTTGGAATACAAATTACAGATGTGTTACATAGACTCACAGGAAGTGTGTAAAGTTGCCCAAATAGTGCTAGGAATAGCAGTGCATAACCCCTTTAAATAAAATTACAGAAAATTATCACTAAAGTGCTATCTGTTGCAGCTGCACACTTTTCCATAAAAATAGCATATTTGGATAACTGACCATTTCTCAAAAACTGAAAATCATGTATTTTTTTTAAATACAGAACAGGATCACTAAAGTGCTGTGTTGCAGCTGCACTGTTCTCCATAAAAATAGCATATTTGGATAAGTTTGACCATTTCTCAAAAACAGAAAATCATGTATTTTTTTTAAATACAGAACAGGATCACCAAGTTACCATTTCTCAAAAAATATAAATAAATACAGAAAATAAGCACTCGTTCACTCAGTGGACATTTCTAGCTCAATGCGAGGTCTGCTGCTGGCTAATAATACGGTCAATACGTGGGAAGATCTTTGACAAGGCAACACGCATGTCATCCTCAAGGCTCAACTTGGCCCTATATTTTGTTTTCAGAGCTGTCATGGATGAAAAGCCAGCTTCACACAGATATGTGGTGCTGAATGGTATCAACACCTTAACTGCTGCATCATGAGATACTTGGTACTCAGCACCACACTCTGAAACTAGCTCTCCAGGTGGTATAAGATGAGATTTCAACGAGTTCTTCCTAGAGTTTGAATGGAGATGTGTCAGGAAGCTTTGTCTCAATGTTGTCTGTAAAGTTTTTTTTTATCCAGAGTAACTTGGTGATCCTTTTCTGTGTTATTAAATAATGATTTTCAGATTTTGAGAAATGGTCAAACTTATCCAAATATGGTATTTTCATGGAAAACAGTGAAAACAATGAAAAAATCCGTTTCATATATCTCAGCCAATATTGCAGATAACTGAACAAATGAGGTGTCTAGACCCATGTTTTGAGGGTCAAAGTTCACAATAACACTATCCCTAGAGTGATCACATGTTTCTATGTAATTTTGCCCATGCAAATCTGTGCCGTCAATACAAAATAATCACATCTTTACTAATTAGTTGAGTAGGAAAGCGGATACTATCATGCACCCCCTGGAAATATATTGTTAACCAGTGTTTCTAGATAGGAAAAAATTTGTAGAAAATGATAGGCTATGTTAAAAATCTGTCAGAGTGTCCGATGTATCAGGTTTTCAGAGCTGCTCTGATAGTACTGTCCACCCACGGTTTCTGGTTCGGGAACACCCTCACCTTCTTTGTGGGGACGATACTATCAGCTAAGGTTGCTATGAAGCTAACAACAGTGTCTGCGAACTCGCTGACATCACTGGCGCTTCCTTGAAACATTCCCCAGTCTACGTCCTCTAGAGCGTCCTGAAGCGTGGCCTCTGATTGGTCGGACCATCTCTTTACCTCACGTGACACGATGGCGTCACGTGATCTCTGCCTGTAAGCAGGATAGAGAAAGATGGAGTCATGGTCCGATGTGCTTGTAGCCCCCGCTAATGACGGAGCCGGTACCGCTTTATAGCCGGCTCTGAACGGGATGTAGCAATGATCCAGCGTGTTTCCTCCCCTGGTGGAGCAGGCGATGTGCTGAAAAAAGGATGGCATCACTTTCTTCAGATTCGCCTGGTTGAAATCGCCGGCTATGACCATTGCTGTGTCCGGGTGCTTGATCTGGTGGATGTTGAGATGCCCCTGTAGCTCCGCCAGGGCCCTGACGGTGTTCGCTTGGGGAGGGATGTACACTGCAGTCATGATGATCGCGGTGAACTCTCGGGGGAGATGAAACGGGGCAACATTGAATGGCCAGATGTTCCAGGTCCGGGGAGCCTGAACGGGAGAGTATCTTTATCTCCTTTGGGCTTACCCAGCCATTGTTCGTAAGGAGACAGACACCCCCGCCGACGCTCTTCCCGGAGGCTTCTGTATGGTCCGCTCGGAAGACGGTGAAGGAGTCCGAGGGAGAGACGCTGTGATCCGGAGTCGCTGGTTTCAGCTATGTCTCCGTGAAGCACATGATGTTACAGTCCCTCACCTCTCGCTGGAATCGGACCCTCGCCCGTAAATCATCCATCTTGTTCTCCAGCGAACGTGCATTTGCCAGAAAGATGGATGGGATCGCCGGACGGTAAGCAGATCTTTTTAGCCTTATTCTGATTCCGCTTCTCCTGCCCCTGTGTTTCTTCCTGCCGCCGCTTTTGTCTTTGTCTCTGTCCCGCCTGATCTCCGATGGCCAGTCTTGGCATAAAGTGTCTCTAAACTCCTCTTTAAGTCCGGAGTTTAGGTCTATAAGTGACTGGCGTATGACGTCCCGCCAGTGTATTTTCCATAAAAAAAGTAGTAAAAATAAACATAATAACTAAAAGTAAGCACAATCTTTGCGGAGCAAAACCAACGGCGGGAGGCATAGTCTAGCAACGTTCGAGACAGGGGAGGGGAGAATTGGCGAGACGAAATTGGGATGGGAGAAAAATAGAAAAATAAAGAGAAAAAGTGGATAAAAAAAAAACGATAAAAAAAAAAATGTAATAAAATGTCTGAAGTGGTCACATATATCTCTGGCATGCTTATATACAAGAGTGCTGCTTTCACTGCCATTTCTTACGTAGGTCTACATGTATGTAATACGGTAAATATGTCCTCTGTTCTGGATATCTTCTTTGTTGACACAACATTCAAGTCTTTTTTTCTATTTGTATTTTGTGCCCTAAACTACTAATCATCATCATCACTAAAACAATTGTCAAAGACTATCTCTTCGATCTCCATCTCTTCCTCTGCCTCATCACACTCGTACTCTCCATCCTCCTCATCCATGTTATTTTTGGCATAATCTGCCTCCTTATGCTTCTTGCTCTTCTTACTCCACTTTCTGGGCCAGTACCTCAACAAGAGAAGGACGGAGGATGGGTCCAACCATCCAGACAGGCTCTAACACCTCCTCATTAGGGATGTCCGATATTATCGGCCTACCGATATTATCGGCCAATATCGGCATTAAAATGTGATATAGGAAAATATTGGTATCGGTTTTCAAAAAGAATTTTAATTTTAATTTCTTTTTTACATTTCTATAACCTTTATTTACCCAGGCAAGCAAGTAAGAACAAATTCTGATTTTATTTATTGTCAAAAGTATGCATAATGTTGTGTTAATTCCACAACAAGAGATATGTAATGTTAATTACCTGAAATTATTCCTTTTTTTGGGGGGGGGGGGGGGGGGGGGAAACCCTGCATATATCGGTATCGGTTGATATCGGTATCGGAAATTAAGAATTGGACAATATCGGTATATCGGTATCGGTAAAAAAGCCAATATCGAGCATCCCTACTCCTCATCCATTGTTTTTCCCAGTCCATACTTTGATCATAGTCTTTGGGCCTCTTGAATATTGGCTGTTCTGCTCTTTTGTAGCAGGCGACTCTGAAGTTGGCCTGCTGTACATGTGGGATGAGACAGACCTTGGGAGGAGGCAGGCGTTCAAGGTCTACTTTGGAGTTTGCATCCAGGGCCCTCATTCATCAATGTGTGCGTAGAACATGTTCTATTTCCACACGTAAGCACGGAATGTAGAACCAGTGTACGCACAGGGAAGTCGGGATTCATCACACGTGCGTACGCAGGCTCTATGCTCCTCCGTGTTGATGAATACCACTTTGTTCTACCGTCAATGCTCGTGCATGATTATCCATATATGGTCATGAAAGTGAGGAAACACCCCCCATGGGATGTGAAATAATGGACTGACCCGAGCGGAACTCTGAGAAACTCCACGGAGATTGTTCACTGCTGTCGAACCAAGAAGACACTATCGCGTATTATGGGATAAATAAAAGGCGGACTTGTAAACGGTGATGTCAGATATCAACGGCTCCCTAAGACCATTGCTGCAATTCTGCCTGGACAGCTCAAAATACTAATAAAGACCGTTCGTTGACCACTGTTTGGCGTTGGTTGTGTGTCATTATAACCGTGCTGTAATATGAATGCCTTTATTAGTTGTGTTCGATTGGCTATATGATTTTTAGAGGCATCTATTTTGTTGTCGGCTAATAAAGACCGCGCTGGAATATGACTGCCTTTTCCCGTGTTGTTTGATTAATACCCAGGGATTAAAGTTCTCCTCAATTTTATTCCAAATCGCGATGGATCTCCTGTCAATTTTCTACCTGCTGCATATGATTTCTAGAGGCATACTACAATCTATTTTGATGTCAGTATTGGGTAGCCTATATAAACAATAATACGAGAGCATATACAAGAACAATGAATCTCACTGCATGTATGATGTAGCCTGCCTTTCAATACATGAACTTGAATTCCATCATGTTTGTGTGCGGGACTCACAAGGCTGTTGTCACAATGGGTGGTACCGGTACAGTAATAATAACAGTCCACACAATATCACGATCCATGCCATAGCCTATGTTCTATTAGGACATGATCTGTGACGACAAATGTTCTAGAATGTTTGATTAAGATATCATACTCTGACAGCATGCCTATGATCAACAAAAACGCGAACTTGAATCCCATCATATACATAGTCTGTCCACTATCTGGTGTCATTGCAATGTGTTTTCTATTCTTTCTTATACAGTAAAAAGGGGGAAGAACACTATATTCATATGACTTGTATTCTGCTTACAGCTTCGAAATTCCACTTGTTTCGTTTAACGTAAAGCCTTTTAAATATAATCAAAACGTTCCCGTGTTTCGGCGGTCTGTGCGCAAAATAATAACGAGTTGAGCTTTATGATTTATGATGAATTGAAAATGGGGGACCCTGATGTAAACAAGACGAAAGTCTTTCTCTGGTCTGCATCCCCTTAACAATTGTATGTACTGAGCTGTACTGTACTGTACCCATTCTGCAATCTGTTAATAAACTTTTCAATCAATCAATCAATCAAGCTACGCGGAGCGCAGTCAGTCAGTAGCCTACACCCCGTATATTCCGATAACGCTATATAAACCATGCTGCATTCATTCTGAGAGAAAGATCTATTATTCCAAATGCTATTTATAGGGTTTTGACCATAATTACACTACTGTTGCTATTTTACAATGAACTATAATGAATTACGGTTCATACAGAACATCCAGTGTTATTATGCACAGAAGCTCATTTCCTTGTTGTAATAATATATTCTACCACTGGGCGCCAGGTACGCATGGTCCGAGCTGTGCGTAAATATAAGCACGAAGTCAAGTTCAAGTTGAAATTGATGAATCCCACTCTTTGCTTAGAAATGATCGTACGCACAGAGTAAGCACAAATCTGTGCGTAGAACACGTTGATGAATGAGGGCCCAGGACTTTATCAGCAGCACCCATCATTTTCTGCAGCATCTTGGCTCACACAGCATCAACTGACTTCATCCGACCATGGCCATCCATAATGCATGTGAAGGACTCCATCTCCTGTTGGAGCTCATCTGTTACCAGCGACAATGCGCCAAGCTGACTAAAAACCTTCTGGAATCTAGGGTTCTTCTGCAGTTTATTCAATGGATTCACCTGTCTCTTTCCTTTTAAAGCGCTGGCACAGTCATCCCCAGAAAAGTCATAGTATCCCAGCAGAGTGCTGCAGTACTCAGCTCAGAGACTCAGCCAGTTCGGACACATGTATTAGCTTGCAGTGCTAGTTTCGTGGTCGGGGAGCCAGTATCTGGAGAGGTTGGTCATGCTAACATGGTTTATTTGTTTATTTAAACGGATCCCCATTAGCTGATGCCTTAGCGGCAGCTAGTCTTCCTGGGGTCCAACAACATACATATACACAAGATAACATACACCGATAGAACATAAGAAAACATATATCACAAAGAAAATGAATCATAAAATAGAGAAAAACATGTATCATATAATAAAAAGGTTGGTCATGCTGACATGGTAGAGGAGGATCATCAGTATATAGAGAGGTTGGTCATGTTGACATGGTAGAGGAGGATCACCAGTATATGGAGAGGTTGGTCATGCTGACATGGTAGAGGAGGATCACCAGTATATGGAGAGGTTGGTCATGCTGACATGGTAGAGGAGGATCATCAGTATATAGAGAGGTTGGTCATGCTGACATGGTAGAGGAGGATCATCAGTATAGAGGTTAGTCATGCTGGTAAAGGAGGATCATCAGTATATAGAGGTTGGTAATGCTGACATGGTAGAGGAGGATCATCAGTATATAGAGGTTGGTCATGCTGACATGGTAGAGGAGGATCACCAGTATATGGAGAGGTTGGTCATGCTGACATGGTAGAGGAGGATCATCAGTATATAGAGAGGTTGGTCATGCTGGTAGACGAGGATCATCAGTATATAGAGAGGTTGGTCATGCTGACATGGTAGAGGAGGATCATCAGTATATAGAGAGGTTGGTCATGCTGACATGGTAGAGGAGGATCATCAGTATATAGAGGTTGGTCATGCTGACATGGTAGAGGAGGATCATCAGTATATAGAGGTTGGTCATGCTGACATGGTAGAGGAGGATCATCAGTATATAGAGAGGTAGGTCATACTGACATGGTAAGTCAAGTCAAGTCAAGAGTTTTATTTGTCACGGCATACTACTACAATGAAATGCGGGTGGTCTTGCCCGCAACGATGTGCAATACAGTGGTACAACATATAATAGAATCCAATAAAAACAACATTGTGCAATAAACAGGTAACAGGTAACATGGTGTGACATCTCGGTATCTGTACATAGTTATTTACAGAGCATATATAGGACATGCTAGGTAGCTTTGGTAGTGCAATACACTGTTACTGTTATACTAATTTAAAGTGGCCTTTCCTTTTGGCCATAAGTGGGTGTGTGCGACATGAGTGTGTGCCCGCTCATGTTAAAGTGTTAAAGTGGCTGCTAGTGTGTGAGCGTGCACAGCATGCGTGTCGTGTGTGTGCTCATGTGTGCTTGTGTGTGGATAGTTCAGTGTTCTGTGGCACTCAATGTTCATTGCTGAGCCTAAGCCTCTCCGTCCTAGTAGCTGGGGTTCGCAGGCGTCTGCCTGACCTCAGCAGCTGGAACAGGCTGTTATTGGGGTGGTGGGGGTCTTTCATTATTCTGCAGGCTCTGGATTTGCACCTCTTGTTGTATAGAACCTGCAGGGGAGGTAGTGCAATACCCGTGGTACGCTCGGCTGAGCGCACCACTCTCTGTAGGGCCTTCTTGTCCTGTGCCGTGCTGTTTCCATACCAGGCAGTGATGTTTCCGGTCAAGATGCTCTCTACAGCTCCTGAGTAGAAGGACTGGAGTATCTTCCCCGATACTCTGAACTTCCTTAACTGTCTCAGGTGGTAGAGGCGCTGCTTTGCCTTCTTTACTACTGTGTCTATGTGTGTTGACCATGTCAGATCCTCTGAGATGTGGACCCCCAGGTACTTAAAGCTGCTCACCCTGTCCACGGTAGCCCCGTTAATCATCAGTGGTGTGTGTGTCTCCTGCTGTCCTCTCCTATAATCCACGATCAGCTCCTTGGTTTTACCAATGTTCAGGAGCAGGCTGTTGTGCTGGCACCAGCGTTCCAGTACCTCAACCTCCTCCCGGTAGGCCTTCTCGTCGTTGTCCGAGATCAGCCCCACCACCACCGTGTCGTCTGCGAACTTCACTATGGAGTTGGAGCTGAACTTGGCCACACAGTCGTGTGTGTATAGTGAGTACAGCAGGGGGCTCAGAACACAGCCCTGGGGGGACCCGATGCTCAGGGTGATGGTGTTGGAGGTCTGACCCCCCACCCTGACCGCCTGGGGTCTTTCACTCAGAAAGTCCAGTACCCAGGCGCTCAGAGCGGAGCTCAGACCCAGCTCGATCAGCTTGTCCACCAGTCTGGTGGGGACTATGGTGTTGAACGCTGAGCTGTAGTCAATGAACAACAGTCTCACATAGCCCCCCTTCTGACGGTCCAGGTGAGAGAGGGTGCTGTGCAGTACTTGGGAGACCGCATCGTCAGTGGACCTGTTTGGCCTGTATGCAAATTGCATAGGGTCCATATCGCTGGGGAGGGAGGCACAAATGTGATCCTTGACCAGCCTCTCGAAACATTTCATGGCCACAGAGGTGAGTGCCACCGGTCTGTAGTCATTGAGACCTGCTGGGGAGGGTTTCTTTGGTACCGGGATAATGGTAGACATCTTGAAGCAGGCAGGGACCACTGACTCCTTCAGGGATCGATTAAATATGGTGGTGAACACGGGCTAGCTGGTTAGCACAGCATCAGCATCAGCATATAGAGGTTGGTCATGCTGACATGGTAGAGGAGGATCATCAGTATATAGAGAGGTTGGTCATGCTGACATGGTAGAGGAGGATCATCAGTATATAGAGGTTGGTCATGCCGACATGGTAGAGGAGGATCATCAGTATATATAGAGGTTGGTCATGCTGGTAGAGGAGGATCATCAGTATATAGAGGTTGGTCATGCTGACATGGTAGAGGAGGATCATCAGTATATAGAGGTTGGTCATGCTGACATGGTAGAGGAGGATCATCAGTATATAGAGAGGTTGGTCATGTTGACATGGTAGAGGAGGATCACCAGTATATAGAGAGGTTGGTCATGCTGGTAGAGGAGGATCACCAGTATATATAGAGGTTGGTCATGCTGACATGGTAGAGGAGGATCATCAGTATATAGAGAGGTTGGTCATGCTGACATGGTAGAGGAGGGTCATCAGTATAGAGGTTGGTCATGCTGACATGGTAGAGGAGGATCATCAGTATATAGAGGTTGGTCATGCTGACATGGTAGAGGAGGATCATCAGTATATAGAGAGGTTGGTCATGCTGACATGGTAGAGGAGGATCATCAGTATATGGAGAGGTTGGTCATGCTGACATGGTAGAGGAGGATCATCAGTATATAGAGGTTGGTCATGCTGACATGGTAGAGGAGGATCATCAGTATATGGAGAGGTTGGTCATGTTGACATGGTAGAGGAGGATCATCAGTATATGGAGAGGTTGGTCATGCTGGTAGAGGAGGATCATCAGTATATGGAGAGGTTGGTCATGCTGACATGGTAGAGGAGGATCATCAGTATATGGAGAGGTTGGTCATGCTGGTAGAGGAGGATCATCAGTATATGGAGAGGTTGGTCATGTTGACATGGTAGAGGAGGATCATCAGTATATAGAGAGGTTGGTCATGCTGACATGGTAGAGGAGGATCATCAGTATATAGAGGTTGGTCATGCTGACATGGTAGAGGAGGATCATCAGTATATAGAGGTTGGTCATGCTGACATGGTAGAGGAGGATCATCAGTATATAGAGAGGTTGGTCATGCTGACATGGTAGAGGAGGATCATCAGTATATATAGAGGTTGGTCATGCTGACATGGTAGAGGAGGATCATCAGTATATGGAGAGGTTGGTCATGCTGACATGGTAGAGGAGGATCATCAGTATATGGAGAGGTTGGTCATGCTGACATGGTAGAGGAGGATCATCAGTATATAGAGAGGTTGGTCATGCTGGTAGAGGAGGATCATCAGTATATAGAGGTTGGTCATGCTGACATGGTAGAGGAGGATCATCAGTATATGGAGAGGTTGGTCATGCTGACATGGTAGAGGAGGATCATCAGTATGTGGAGAGGTTGGTCATGTTGACATGGTAGAGGAGGATCATCAGTATATGGAGAGGTTGGTCATGCTGACATGGTAGAGGAGGGTCACCAGTATGTGGAGAGGTTGTGAGAATGGGTTTTAAGCAGAGCCCAATCGCTGAACACAGGAGAAGAGAGAATGGAGCGTTTCAGGATATTTAATAGTATTCCCCAAGCAGACAAGAGTTACATCCAGAAATGTACAACAGACAGGAATTGGGAATGTTCTTGGGGCAATGAGAGCAGGTGAACTCCAGTGCTACTGCGGACGGAAGACACAGGTCCGTGTCGAGAGAGTGAGCAGGAACTCCTTAGTAAAGCTCCAGGGGGTCCAGACAGGGGCTTGCTGGAACGGAGGTCCTGGGCACAAGAGAAGGAATGTTAGAACAGGGAATAATCACACGAGAGTGTCTAGCAGGTCTTCGGACTGAGGCGTCGTACCTAGGTAATGATACTAACACCACGACCACTTCTGGTCAGCATCCTCCGGTAGAAGTAGGGTCTTGGTCATCAGGGAATGGAATACAGCTGTGAAGAGTGAGGTGCCTGGCAGTGTGTGAATCAGGAGATGAGGTGCAGCTGAGTTGAGTGACAGGGGGTGAAGGAGTGCTGGCCATATATGGGCGTGAGGCTTCCGTGGTGGATGGAAGGGAGGATGAAGAGGAGTGAGGAAGGTGTGTGGTGAATGTGAAGGGTGGATGAGGAGGAGTGAAGAATGCTCTTGCTGTGATTATGACAGAGGTTGGTCATGCTGGTAAAGGAGGATCATCAGTATATGGAGAGGTTGGTCATGCTGACATGGTAAAGGAGGATCATCAGTATATAGAGGTTGGTCATGCTGACATGGTAGAGGAGGATCATCAGTATATGGAGAGGTTGGTCATGTTGCTGACATGGTAGAGGAGGATCATCAGTATATATAGAGGTTGGTCATGCTGACATGGTAGAGGAGGATCATCAGTATATATAGGTTGGTCATGCTGACATGGTAGAGGAGGATCATCAGTATATAGAGGTTGGTCATGCTGACATGGTAGAGGCGGATCATCAGTATATAGAGGTTGGTCATGTTGCTGACATGGTAGAGGAGGATCACCAGCAGTGATGGGAATAACGGCGCTATAAGTAACAGCGTTACTAACGGCGATCGTTTTTTCAGTAACGAGTAACGGATTACTCTTCCAATCTTAATAACGCTGTTACCGTTACTGCAAAAAAATGCAGCGCGTTACTATGAATGAACCTGTTTCTTTCATCAGACAGATATCTGCGCTGAGAGGCAATGTTCTTCCTTGTTTAGTGGGCAGTGCGCGAGACAAGCACAAACATGCTGACGATTGGCTGAGGTTGAGTAAAATGTCATGGTAAGCCAATCAGAGGTAGAGGTGGGCGGGTGCCTCCAGAGTCTGACACACAGCCACAACACGAGCGATTCAGTCAGCGTGAGACCGCGGGTCCGTGTAGTGTACGCTTTGAGCCCAAATAATCCAAAACGAATCCAACGGAACAACACAAGCGAGCAGTCAGCATGAGACCGCGGGTCCATGAGCGTTTTTTGTTCACTCTTGTGTTGCAGCGCAGGGCACTATACAGTAGTGGAGGCTACTGTTGACAGGCTCAACATAGTGCTGAACTTCCTGGTTTAATAGCACAGTCTGGTGCGCAGAGATATATATCTGTATGTCATGCATGTCTTAAATGTCATGATTAGATTAGTTATGATTAGATTAGATTCTTATATCTGTATGTTGTGTATGTCATAAATGTCATGAATTGAAAATGGGGGACCCTGATGTAAACAAGACGAAAGTCTTTCTCTGATCTGCATCCCCTTAACAATTGTGTGTATTGAGCCGTACTGTATTGTACCCATTCTGCAATCTGTTAATTAAAATGTTCAATCAATCAGTATATTTGTTATTTATTTTTGGTATAGTGCTTAACAAGCATAATTTAATGTTGCCCAGTTGTGGCCTGTTGAGGGGCAATACATATCAAAAGTTCCAAAACATGCTAGAAAAGCCAGTGCTACAGTATTATTTACAATCTTTGCTTGAGCAGTGTCCATTTTTACACCCAATATACACATTATAGGGCAAGGATTAATGTCAATTTGGAGAGTAACTGACAGGTCCTCAGCAATGTCCAACCAAAATTTCCTAACAAGCGGGCAGTGCCACAGCAAGTGCATGAGCGTACCCTCTACTCCACACCCATGCCAGCACAATTTGGGTAGGGTGTGATTCATTTTATTCAATGTACAGGGTGTTATATAGGCCCTGTGTAGTATCTTTAATTGTATAATTTTATATCTAACACTAGCATGCAAACGGATTATTTTAATGAACTGGAAAGAACGCAAACCGAACTGCTTCAGTTTGGAGAACTGGCGCAAGGACTTCATGGACTTGCTATCGATGGAACAGGCTGCTCTGTCTCTTCAAGAGAGTGATAGGCCCGATGGCCTTCAAGGTCCGCTGAACTTTATTAGATCACTATCTGGAATAAGTTTGTCTACTGAACCTTTGTAACGCTCTGCAACCCCCCCCCCCCCCCTCGCCCCTTGTTGTTATTGTTATTATTATAATTTCTTGTCTTGTTTTGTCATGTATGTATTGTCTTGTTTGAGAAAAATAAAAAAAACTTTATTGTATGTATGTATTGTATGATCCACTATATAAACATAGTAATTATAATATCTACATACGTGGCATTTGATTGGAGGCTAGTCTCACTTTGTCCCACAGCAACATTAAAATAGTTTAGATTTGTGTATGTTGTTTATGTAAAAAAATAATAATATTGAAAGTAACTTTCTGAAGTAACTAGTTACTTTTATAATTTGTAACTGAGTAAGTAATGTAGTTACTTTTTGGAAGAAGTAACTAGTAACTGTAACTAGTTACTTTTTAAAAGTAACTTGCCCAACACTGGTCACCAGTATGTGAGATGTTGGTCATGCTGGTAGAGGAGGATCATCAGTATATGGAGAGGTTGGTCATGCTGACATGGTAGAGGAGGATCATCAGTATATGGAGAGGTTGGTCATGCTGACATGGTAGAGGAGGATCATCAGTATATGGAGAGGTTGGTCATGCTGGTAGAGGAGGATCATCAGTATATATATATAACAAAAAATAACATGGAGGATGGAGAGTACGAGTGTGATGAGGTGGAGGAAGAGATGGATATCGAAGAGATAGATGTTAACAGAATTCGACTATAGGGTGACAATAATGTGGTCAAGAGGCATGGTTTCTATCTTGAGCCTTAACTGGCGTGGTTTATTTATTCACATGAAGAGCAGCAGTTCTACAGGTCTTCTCTCACCGAGAGACATGGAGGGAGAGAAAGAAATGGGAGGAGATATAGCTACTTATACTCGCCACCTGGTAGTACTCCTGAGTGTCTCCGCCTAGAGCGCCCTCTGGTGGAAACAGTTATATATGCAGTTAGACAGTTACTAACAATCCTACACAGAACCTCTGACTTCAACACTCCCACTTAGGTTTGTATTAGCATACTGGATAACTTCTTTGAAAAACATTTTACAAAGGAAATAATATACTCCAAAAACATCAAAAGAACATGACAGTCAATATCTACACACCAAACATGGCCTCTGCAAATCTCTTCAATTTCAATTTGGAGGCAGGTTTCGTCATAGCGTCTGCTACCATGTCGTCCGTTGGACAATACATCAGTGTCATCCTTTCTTCTTTGATGACAGATCTAATGAAATTATATTTTATATCGACATGTTTACATCTCTGTCGGCACACAGGGTTTCTAGCAATCGCAATGGTTCCCTGGTTGTCCTCGTAAACAACAGTCTTCTTATATACATAGGTATCCATCCCTTCGAGCAGTTCCAGGTAAATACACTCCTGTATGGTCACAGCTAGAGCCATATATTTGGCTTCACGGTGGGCTGTTTCTTTGTTTTCCACGAAACCAGTGAGCTGTCTGCGTTCAAACTCACACAATATCTGGTGGTACTCCTTCTATCTGTGGTGTCAGCTGCCCAGTCTGCATCACTGTAGGCTTTAAGCCCTAGACCAGGGGTGGGCAACTTTGTATATGGTGAGAGCCACTAAATTTCCACACTCAATCTGGGGGGCCGCATTGTTTATCGGCAGTCCCACCAGTAGTACCCCATCACTCAAATAGCCCATAATAGTCACAGATGTGATAAATAAGGTAAACAATTATAATTTGTTGTAACTTTGTTTTTATTCCATTTCGAATGCATTTAGTAATGCTTAATTTCAACTTTATGAATTTATAAATACAGCTGAATTTGAAAGTATTGCTGTGTAACAAAAAATATATACAAAAATGACAAATTATAATTAAGGCTTCTATTAAAATAAATGTATGAACTTAAAGCCCACTGCTCAACAAACACAAAGCAGCATTCCTGCTGCATTTCACTACAACAGTAAATCAAAAGTGCAATAATACATTATTTTGTTAAATGTATAAACTTTTATCCTGCTACTAAACAAAACATTCCTGAGTGCTTCATATCCATAACATGCATTTCAGTGTTATCTGAACACTACAAAAGTAAACAAGTAGCCAAGTGCAATACTCATTAGAATAATTAATTCTTTTTTGTGCAATTCTACATGCCTCCCATTGACCCTTTATCAAACTGGCATGACATTCACCCTCCCCCACAGTGGGTGTCTTTAATGGTTCTGTCTTTAATGAGACACTTGTGGTCTCTCCTGTTGGCGCACAATAGAAGGAATGTCAACTTCAATGTTTGTGCATGCGATCTGCATCAGATGAAATAACGTTTAATTGTGTGCGCGCGCATGCACATCCGTGCGCGTACTTCTGCTTAGAAAAGTGCTGGGACGGCGTGGTACCGCGTGGCATGACCACTGCACCCCTGATTATTAGTGACCCACAATAGATGGAAATTATGTTAGCGAACTTACCTGATGTATAATGCAGTGCAGCATTGGACACTCAACGCCACTCTGCGAATCCTGTGTGTTTTCCTTTCATTGCCGGTGCTCCATCAGTAACAACAGCGGACAGTTTATCAAACCCCCCATATTGCTGCACGCACTTTCAACAGCGTTGAATATGTCCACTAGGGCTGACCCCTATTAGTCGAATAGTCGACTAATCGATCGAAAGGAGCCATAGTCGACTGCCAACCTCTAAGTCGAATGCACACAAAAAAATATATATATATATATTTTTTTTTATAAATATTGGCCTGGGGCCACATGGAGCGTCGGTGAGGTCCGCATGCGGCCCGCGGGTCACGGGCCTCCAGTTGCCCCTCCCTGCCCTAGACCCTCGCTGCTCTTTCTGAAACACAGTTGTCTGTCTGCTGTACCTTTAAGATAACGAAAAACATGTTTTACCGTAATCCAGTGCTCCTCTGTGGGGTCAGCAAAATGCTGTGACAACTTACTCACTACAAAACATAGGTCAGGGCGAGTACATGTCGTCAAATAGATGAGGCTACCCACCGCTTCCCTGTACATTTTTACTAGGGCTGTCAGTTTATCACGTTAATTAGATAAATTAATTACACAGCAAATTATCGCGTTATGAAAATTAACTCAAAATTAATTACAAAAAAATAAAAAATAAATTTTATATATTTTTTTGTATCATTCATTCCACAAGAATGTAGAATACACATTTACAGATTTTTTTTTAATATGGTTTATTTGCATGTTCTTGGTATCTGATTCTAGGGACATCTATGAATCTCAGGGAATGTATTCCCATGTCAGAAATACTGTGGGCTAGATCCACAAAGAATGGATTGCACGGTGCAAGTTGCACCCTTACTTACAATTCATTATGAATAAAAAATGGGGGACCCTGATGTAAACAAGATGAAAGTCTTTCTCTGGTCTGCATCCCCTTAACAATTGTGTGTATTGAGCCGTACTGTATTGTACCCATTCTGCAATCTGTTAATAACATTTTCATTCAATCAAATCAATCTGCACGGTGATTGATTGAATGACATTTTTATTTTTAGTAAATTGTAATGAACCAAATGAGAATATCAATACTTTTTTTTTAATCTTTGACTGTGAATAACACCATGCTCAAATTGACAAGACCTGAAAAATCTAAGCAAATTAATAGATGGAAGATGATTAAACAGAAGGTTTTGTAGATACAGTACTGAATTCTGCCATCCACAGAACACATGCAATTTGAAATATGATTATAGAATATAGAATATCAGGCATAAAATGATTATGCGATTAAAATGTGATTAATTAGATTAATTAATTACAAATCCTGTAATTAATTAGATAAAAAAAATTAATTGCCTGACAGCACTAATTTTTACATCTGTCCGTTTCTGAGCATCCTCCTGGTAGTCCAGTTTTTGATCACATGGTGTATCCCTTCTACATTCCTGCATGTCAAAACGTTTCAGAATCTTTTCCACATATCTCTTCTGGGATATTGTTACACAATTGGCAGACTGCTCAAAATCCATACCTAGAAAGTGTTTTAACCTCCCAAGGTCTTTCATCTTAAATCTGTTGGAGAGCATCTCTTTCACCTGTGCTAGGGTCCTGGTGTTGTCCGCTGCTATGATCAAATCGTCTACCCAAATGACGATGATCACTTTTCCCGACTCCTTTGACTCCCTCGAGTAAACACAGGGGTCTACTGGGTTCTGTAGGAAGTGATCTTTGATAAGGCATGTATGAAGCATCTCGTTCCAATTTCGCCCAGACTGTTTCAGGCCGTAAATAGATTTTTCCAGCTTACACACTAGCTTCTCTCCTTCCTTTTCATAACCCTCAGGTTGTTCCACATATATCTCCCTATCTATGGGTGCGTGCAGATAGGCTGTCTTCACATCCATCTGATGTAGAATCAGATTGTCCTCAGCTGCTTGCTGAACCACTACCCTTACACTGGTCAGATTGGCTGTGGGGGATAATGTTTCACCATAGTCTATCCCCTCCCTCTGACTGAAACCCTTAGCTACAAACCTAGCTTTGTACTTATCATGGCCTTCAATTCCCTCCTTGATTGAATACACCCATTTTCCTCCCACTGTCTGTCTGCCCTCTGGTAACTTGGTTAGAGTGAAGGTGTGGTTGTCCTCTAGGGACCTCATCTCCTCGTCCATCGCTCTCTCCCATTTACTTGATTCAGGGGACACTGGCCTCTTTAAAGGTCTGAGGGACCCCACTAACTACCCTGTAGCAGTAATCAACGGTGATGGGTGTACTGTCCTCCTTGTCACTCCCTTTCCGAGCATAGTCTGTCAGATACTTTGGGGGTCTGTGTTCCCTCGAGGGGTACCTCCCACTGCTTGGGGCACTCAACGTCACCCTCGGGTGCTCCTCGTCACCGCCCTCTGGGGTTGGCTGACTGTCTGCCTGCATGACCGTGCCAAGTACACTGGGCTGATGTCTCTGTTTCTACACACCTTACTCTGGAGTCCAGCTCTGGCTCCTCTGTCTGTGTCTCGCCCTCACAAGTTGTCTTTGTGACAAACTTGACTAGCCTGTGTTTCTGCACTCTCCCTTTACTGGGATAATAAACCAGGAAAGCGGGGCTTCCCTTGTTGTGCCCTACAAAGAGTCCTTTTACACATCTGGACTCAAGCTTTCCTCTGTCCTGCAGGTACGCATAACACACTGATCCAAATCGGTGCATTCTGGCTAGATTACACTTCTTTCCTGTCAGTGCTGTATACGGGGTGGTGCCCGTGTGCTTATTGAAGCACCTGTTTCTGGTGTAAGCGGCTTCTTGCACCGCATAGTGCCATAGGCTCTTAGGTAAGTTACTACCTACTAGCTTACACCTAGCCATCTCGAAAAGAGTGCGCCA
Source organism: Notolepis coatsorum (assembly GCF_963971535.1). Lineage (NCBI taxonomy): Eukaryota > Metazoa > Chordata > Actinopteri > Aulopiformes > Paralepididae > Notolepis > Notolepis coatsorum. Next base: position 112,298,287 of record NC_140168.1, read on the forward strand.
TTCTCTCTCTGCCACTCCGTTCTGGTGTGGGGAATATGGACATGACGTCTCGTGTCTTATCCTGTTCTTCCTCAACAGTGATTGAAACTCTCCGTTTGTGAATTCGGTCCTGTTGTCGGACCTCAAACATCTTACTGTACCATAAGGGGCTATGTCCGCCAGGAATCTTTCCGTGGCCTGGAGTGTGTCACTCTTTGCTTTAAGAAAGTAAACAAACACTGCCCCTGTGCACACGTCTGTAAAAGACTGTACATATCTAAAGCCTCATATGGACTCGTTCCTTACTGGACCGGCAAGATCTGTGTTAACCAACGCAAGTGGTACTTTAACTTTTTCTGTGGGATTCCTGTTTCTCGATTGAGCAAACTTCCCCTTTATGCACACGACACATTCTTTATCAGGTCTATGCTTTTCGCCTTCAATGTGCATGCCCTCTGTCACTGCTTGCAGTTTCAGTAAATCCTCGTAATTACAATGACCCATAATCTCATGCCATGTCTGAATATCGTGGCTGACGGTTACTTTACACATATCATTGTCATTACACTCTGTTTTCAGGTAATACATTCTCTGATACACCTCTATGTCAAATCGCATACCGTTGGGCTCTACAAGAAAATGTTTACCTTCCATGAAGAACACTCTGGCACCGTTTGCAGTAGCAGCTTTTACAGAGAATAGTCCTTGTGGGAACAATGGCACATAGAGAGCGTTCTTTAACGTCACTGTACGCCGGCGCCCCCCGCTGTCCGTGAGGCATACCTGTGCGTCCCCTCTCTCTTTCGCCCCAACCCGTAGGTGCACTTTCCGTCTGCCAGCTCCATGCTGTGTCTCCCCGGGGGCGGAAAGTTCTGTCAAAGTTCTTGAACAGACTCCTGTCGTTGATGACGTGGGACGACGCACCTGTGTCCACGATCAGTCCCTTCCTTTGGGCCTGTTGCAGCTGCGTTGGCCTGATGACGTACGCCGTCTGCGCCCTGGGGATGAAGTCGTCTCCTTCCACTACTCTCCAGTCGTCGCCTCGATCCGTCTCACGCCGACCATCGCCGCCATCTTGTCCATGCGCGTGTCGCGCGCCCTGGTCGCGTTTCTTCATGCACTCTGCCTGCGTGCCGCGTGGATCTGCAGGGGCCACACCAGACAGTCCTCGTGCAGTTACTTCTCCGATGATAGCCTTTCTCTCCGCATCACCAACACGCCTGCTCCGTCGTGGTCCTGGTCCTCTCCCTTGGCGTTGCTCGGGCCTTTAGCGCTCTCTCCCGCCTCCGCGGGGGCTGGTTGGGTATCTTCTGAGGCCTCGAAGTTCCTTAACTTAGCCTTGAACTGTCCCAGCGTCATGTCCGTTGAACCGTGTGTTACCAGGAGTGTGAACGGTTTGTACAGCTCCTGTAGTCCTTTCATCATCATCGCCACCACTAGCCCATCGCTTGGTGCTTCTCCGGCACTCCTCAATGGCGTCGTGTCATGACAAACCAATAAAAAATCGCGAATTAACCGGTGGCTACAACAACACACAGTAACTACATGCATCATTGTTTACAATGAACGTGGGGCTGTTGTTGTAGCCACCGGTTAATTCGCGATTTTTTATTGGTTTGTCATGACAAACCAATTACATAATCCAACATATGTGTAAAGAAACAACATATTCCAGTTAACGGTATATTTCTTTAATGATTCGTTACGGCGTAATCAATACTTCCATTTGTATAAATTGTGTTAAGTGGCTGAGGAGGCTGAGGAGCTTGTCGCGGCTCATGCGCACGCTCGGCCAATCAGAGCAACACGGAAGGGCATGTTGGCTGCCGAAAGTATTCACGCGCCCCAGGCTGGTGTCGTCGAGCAGCGGTGCTAACTCACAGTACGAGTCTGCGTTATGCTGGTTGTCCAGGGCTTGCTCTCCCGCTGTCAGTTCTCCCGTGGGGGCTGCCAGGATCGTTGGGCTCTACGCTAACCTTTTTCCCAAGGAGCACATGTGCTCCTAAATGAAAAAATGTAGGAGCACACAAAGAAATTTAGGAGCACCCAAAAATATTTAGGAGCACAGTGAAAATATTTCAAGTAACAGAGTTTCTTTTTTTTCAAAAATAAATGTATATTTGTACTGTGCGTGCATGTGTGTAAATTAGCTCTTGCTACAACCCTGCATGTTTACATTTTGTATTTTGTACTTGATGTTCATTAACATGTGCTGTCCCTATCAAATAAACTATCAAATAAAACTACTGCTACAAAAGTAACAGTCACTTAACTTTAGCTTTTGCCCCTTTTATGCATACAATGCCTATGTTTTGGCTCTGTTGCTCTTCTAGAAAAATAATCCTTCCAGGGTTGCCTATTAAAAGAAAAATACTGTACACCTCCAGTACAGAAACATTGTTTATGAGTTTGCGTGTCAGGTAGACCATTGATTGACAGTCGAGTCTGCCAATTACGTCACACCGCTTGCACTCCGGCCGTCCGGCGCTGCAGCTGGACCCTATTGCCCACCTCTGCTGTTGGGTTGATAACGCTAGCCAAGTTAGCTGTACACACATACACAGTGGGCCAGTTACTTTGGTGTAGGGGTGTAACAATGCAGCGATCCTAAGGGGAAATTCAACTGCATCGATTTGAAAATGTTAATCGATTATCGCAATTTGAATGTGTACACAGTGTGATGTTTGTCTTGTGTTATGAAATAACTTGACAGGACGACCAGATTTAGTTTAACATCGACTCCCTCATTTAATGTCTCTTCTCCAGCTCCATGCATACAGAATGCCGTCTCTCGTCCCACATCCCGGTTACTCCCAGTACGGGTACCCGCATAGCTCAATACACTACATCTCCCTTCTTAAGTTCCACATTCTTCACAGTTAATTTTTTTTTTCTTTTCTAACAAGTTGTCAACAACTGAATAATCACAGAACATAGTGAGAAATAGTTCTTGGAAAGAAAATAATAAAACTAAGCACTGTGGGCCTATACGGCACATAAACAACCAAAGGTGCCTCCTGCATTTAAAACAACACAAACTGTAGTTTTTGTAACCACAAAGTCATGCAGTGAACATTAAATGAATCAGTTACAGTGCAACATAAATGAGCAGAGTCCACTTTTTGTTTCCCTACTCTCTAAACCTTGTTGGAGTTTTGACCAGTCTCCCTGATCTAGTGCGAAAAGGTTGTGCGATAGAGTCAGTAGTGTCACTGCTTCCCTGTGGAGTGTGCGCTGGGGTCTGTGCGTGTGAACTGTCCTGATCAACAAACCTTGGGTTGTCACAGTTCATATCCCCATTCACATCTTGCTCCTTAGCAGCAGATGGAAACTCTCTCAGCAGTCTCCCTGAGATATCTCCTGTTCCTTCTGAACATCCTTCCTTCAGGTGTACGTACCACATAGGAACGTTGTTGTTCGTGCTCCCTCAGAACTACAGCTGGCTTCCAAGTGTCTCCAGACTGCATCCTCACATTCTCTCCAGCACGCAGCACAGGTAGGTGTTTAGCGTGGCGATCATAGTAGCTTTTTTGTTTAGCTTGCTTTTCTTTCAACTTGTTGTGAACATTAAGTACACCTTCAGGGGTGAGCAGTGAGGTGGACGCTGGCAGTTTTGACTTCAACCGACGCCCCATCAGCATCTGGGGGCGTCGGTTGTATTCCAGAAGCGCTATGTAAGGGTCACCAGACTTTTTGAGCATCCTTTTAACAGTTTGCACAGCTTTTTCTGCCTGTCCATTTGACTGAGCATAGTGTGGACTTGAGATGACATGACTGAACTCCCAGCTCTGCAAAGCTCTTGAATTCTGCACTGGCGTACTGAGGGGCATTGTCACTGACCAGAATATCTGGAATCCCGTGCCTGGCAAATATGGACTTCATGGCAGTTATAACACCCTTACTGGTGGTGTCGGTCAGCCTCATTATCTCTGTGTACTTTGAGAAGTAGTCGACACATAGCAAATATTCTGAGCCCTTGCTATGAAACATGTCGGTGCCAACCTTCTCCCATGGTCTATTTGGCAGTGGATGTGAGATCAGTGGCTCTTTTTGATTGCTGCTCCTTTGCTCATTGCAGACAGCACACTGTGCTACAACTAGTTCAATATGTGCAGACATGCCTGGCCAATAAAGCACATCTCTGGCCCTTTCTTTACATTTGACCACTTCCAAGTGTGACTCGTGTATCTTGTCAACCATCTGTGGTCTCAGTTGCTGTGGTACAATGAGTTTCTCTGATTTGAACAGTAGACCTGAGGCAAAACTGATCTCCTCTCTGAATGTCCAAAACGGCTGCACCTTATCTGACACAGCAGACCTGTCCTTAGGCCATCCGTGCATTGTCATGTTCTTTAGTTCCTGCAGTACTGGGTCTTGTGCAGTTGCATTCCTGAACATCTCCTGCTTTTCCTCTGATATGGGCAACTGTGGTGTGATCCAGTTCACATGCAGTTCCTCTTCCAGAAGATCCTCTTTCTGCTCACGTAGATAAGCACGGTTCAATGCATCTGCAATGTGAAGCTCCTTTCCTGGCTTGTATGATACTGCAATGTTGTACTTTTGAAGCCGCAGCAGCATTCTTTGCAGTCTCAGGGGAGCCTGATGCAGTGGCTTCTTGAAAATGCTCTCTAGAGGCTTGTGATCACTTTCGACCTTGACCTCTCTGCCATATAGATATTGATGGAACTTCTCACATCCGTACACTATGGCTAGCAGCTCTTTCTCGATCTGCGCGTACCTGCATTGACAATCTGTGAGCGCCCTTGAGCCGTATGCCACAGGTTGTTCATCCTGCAGTATCACAGCCCCGATGCCCTCCGAGCTGGCATCCACAGACAGCGTCACAGCCTTGTTTACATCATAGTATTTCAGAGTGGGAGCCCCTGTGATCAGCTGCTTCAGTTTTTCAAAGCTCTGACGTTGAGGCTCCTCCCAGTGCCATTCTGTTTCTCCCTGCAACAGCGTCCTTAGAGGTGCAGAGATTTCAGACAGATTAGGAATGAATTTAGCTAGATATTGAATCATTCCCATGAACCTCATTAATGCTGGCTTGTCAGCAGGTGGAGGTATTTGTACAATGGCTCTTATCTTCTCATCATCAGGCTTTAGTCCATCTGCGCTGAGTGTATGGCCAATGTACTTGACCTCCGTCATCCTGAACTTGCACTTGCTTCTATTGAATCTCAGGCCGTTCTCATCTGCTCTCTGCAGCAGCTTCACCAGCCTCTGATCGTGTTGCTCTAAGGTGTCCCCCCACACCAGCAGATCATCAATGATGTTGACCACACCATCTAACCCCTCAATCATCTGGGCTACAGCTCTCTGGAACACCTCGCTCGCTGACGAGATGCCAAAGGGAAGCCTCTTGAAACGGTACCTCCCAATGGGTGTGTTAAACGTGCACAGTTTGGAGCTCTCTTCATCCAGTTTTATTTGATAAAATCCTTGGTTTGCATCTAACACCGAAAAATATTTGGCATTTGGCATGCGTGACACCACTTCCTCCACTGTGAGGAGTGGATAGTGTTCTCTTCGTATTGCTGTGTTCAGATCTTTATGATCCATACAAATCCTTATCTTCTTGGGCGTGACTACTGTCACCATGCCGTTGACCCACTGTGTTGGCTCAGATTGCCTTATGATTACATCTGACTGCTCCATTTTGTGAAGCTGTTCAATCACTCTGTCCCTCAGAGCAACTGGTATCCTCCTAGGTGCGTGTATCACTGGATTTATGTCAGGGTCTATCTTGATGCTGTGTTCACCTGGTAAGCAGCCAAGTCCAGAGAAGAGATGCTCATAGTCTTTCTGCATTTTGTCTTCTTTCTCTTCTTTCTCCATGCTATATAGCCTTTTGACCATTTTCAGCTTTGTGCTGGTCTCTTCCTAGAATCGCTGGAGCATCTTTCTCTATAATTTCAAAGTCAATCCTGTGTGTTTTACCTTTATACAGACATGTGACTGATGTTTTGCCCAAGGGCTCCATCTTGTGGCCTGAATAAGTCACTAACTTGCACTTGGATGCATGCATCTTGTGGTGAACATGTAACGTGTGAAACGTTTGGGCTGACATGACGTTACAGTCAGCTCCTGTGTCAATTCGAAATGTGACTCTTTTCTTGTTTATTAGCAGCTCTTCAGACCATCTGTCTTGGTCCCTTTTTTCCTTTTCAATTTATTTAATGCTTCTCATCTCTACTGTTCCAACGAACATTTCCTCTGTCTCACTGTCACTGTCCTCCTGATTCTGTTCCACAACATGCATTTTCTTATTTCTGAGTTGACTGTTTGCACGACACGTTTTTCCAAAGTGATTTTTCTTATCACATTTCCTGCATGTCTGTCCATAGGCTGGGCACTTCCCTTGTTCATGCTTGTATCCACATCGGTCACAGTCCACTTTCCTTTCACTACTCATTGGGCTTTCTTTTGTGAAGTTTCCTCCTTTTCTGTATGGCCTTGCTGTGCTAACTTTGTGCACTTCAACTTCCTCATGTAACGCTTTCATCTGGGTGAATGTTATTTCACTGGCACGGCACACTCCGCCTCTCTGAGCAATCTGGCTCTTACTTGATCGTCACGTATCCCACAGACAATTCTGTCACATATCAATGAGTTGTATAGGTTGCCAAATTCACAGTCTCTTGCTTTATTTTTCAGGTCTGTGACATATGCATCTATAGTTTCTGACGGACCTTGTACACGGGTGAAAAACATATGCCTTATGTATGGCATATTCTTCTGAGGCTCACAGTATTCTTTGAACTTCCGTTTCAATATGGCAATCTGGTTCCTCTGCCCGTCCGCGAACACAAACGTGTTACTCACTTTTATGGCTTCGTCTCCCGCCACATGTAGGAATGTCGCGCACTGCACTGTTTCTGACTTCTCTGCTACTCCCGTAGCGACACAGAAAAGCTCATAACGCTGCAGCCACGTTCGCCAATTCTCCGCGAGATTCCCCTCCAGACTCAAATTCAGCGGTGGCTTAAAGTGCCATTCTTGCCGAGTTTCCCGAGTTTTTTCTGACACCATGTGATGTTTGTCTTGTGTTATGAAATAACTTGACAGGACGACCAGATTTAGTTTAACATCGACTCCCTCATTTAATGTCTCTTCTCCAGCTCCATGCATACAGAATGCCGTCTCTCGTCCCACATCCCGGTTACTCCCAGTACGGGTACCCGCATAGCTCAATACACTACACACAGTGTTATGTTGTTATCATGTCCGTTAGTCAACACAACGACATACGCTACTGCATCAACGTTATGATTAACAAAGCAAGGCATTCGTTTTGTTGCATTAACGTTATATTACTATTGCTATCGCTAAATCTAGGTGTTCTAAAATCTATTGCTATTGGTAAGACTATAATAAGTTAGTGACTCGAAAAACGCTCGCATATCGCAATCAGAGCCCTGATCGCAATGGCCGACTTGCAGGAAGTAAACAAGCCAAATGAGAGCTTCCGATTGGTCATTTGCTTTATTTCCCATGAAACCAGTCACGTCACTCTACTGTGATTGAACCGTTGGCTTGAGTGCAATGTGGGACTTGTAGTTTTTTAACGATTCTCAGCGGAGAAATAAAAAGAACGACTGGGGCTGTAATCTGCACTCGCACACAGATTTTTTTGCGATTCTTTGATAATTGCGTCATTAACACTTGGGTCGCCAGGCTTATATTCAGAATAAACCATCCCACGCCAGCTCTATTTGTCTATGGAGAAGTTCCCCTTCTTTGCAGGGCTATAACTTTTTAAATTGTATTGCTAAATTGACATTACTATGGCCCATTCAACATCAAGTATCTATTGTTCAGGGTGTCTATACTACGGAGTGCGCCAAGGTTGGCCTTAGGCTAAATGCCAAGAAAACCGAGGTCATAATGTATAACATCCTCCCGGATCATCCACCTCTAAGGACAACAGGAGGCTCTGCTCTAAAGGAAGTCAGTGATTTCAAGTACCTGGGCTCGTGGGTCAACTCGTCCGAGCAAGACCTTAAAGTGAGGAAGGCGCTTGCGTGGAGGGCTCTGAACGGCATGACCAGTGTGTGGAAATCCAACCTCCCCCGTCAAATCAAGCTCAACTTCTTTCATGCAACAGTTGAGTCTGTCCTTTTGTATGGCAGTGCATGCTGGACCTTGAAGCCCACCCTGCAGAAGTCCTTGGATGGGTGCTACACCAGAATGATGCGTGTGGTGTTAAACATCAACAGGGATGAGCATGTCACTAATGCAAACTTGTATGGGGGGGTGCTAAAGGTGAGCGATAAAGTGGCAGTCAGGAGAATGAGGCTGGCAGGTCACTGCCAGAGACTGTTATGGTTTGACACCGACCACAATAGCACAACACAAGACAGGTATGAGAGTAAGCCAAAACAGGGCAATATCTATTATATAACAAAAAGCGGCACAGTCCCTTTAAGGGAGAACACAAAAAACACTAGAGTCCATGAAATATGAAAACTGCGGCACTGTGCCTTTAACAGGCGAACAGGCTGCTTATAGCTTATCCGCAACAGTAAGTTACTTCCGGGGTAGGCCTGATTGGCCCCGACAGGCACGTGACGCGCAACTTTCTCTGCCGCGCGGCACGCTCCGCGGAGCCGAGCGGCAGAGCTTGCGGAATTACGTAACCGTCCAAATACGCCATGACTTTCATTCTGCGCTTCAGCTCACCTGGCAGAGCAGCGGTCCTGCGATCCTGCGGTCCGTTGTTGGTGAGTTCGAATCCCATCAAATCTTTTTTTTTTAACGTGATTTTTTTTTTAACGTGTATTCTTTCGCCGGTTAAGGTTAGGCATGGTTAAGGTTAAGGTTAAGGTTAGGCATTGTTTCGGAGTTGGTTAAGGTTAGAACGGTTAAGTTTAGGCGCTGTTAAGGAGCTGGTTAAGGTTAGAGTTTGTCTTAGAGAATGGCAATATTCTTTCTATGGTTAAGGTTAGGCATGGTTAAGGTTAAGGTTAGGCATTGTTTCGGAGTTGGTTAAGGTTAGAACGGTTAAGTTTAGGCGCTGTTAAGGAGCTGGTTAAGGTTAGAGTTTGTGTTAGAGAATGGCAATAGACAGCCTATTTCCGCGCGACAGCTCTCAGCAGCCTCGTTGCGCGTCCTGAGTTTGCCGCGTCACGTGCCTGTCGGGGCCAATCAGGCCTACCCCGGAAGTCACTTACTGTTGCGGAACAGTTACACGCGAACAGGCTAAGGGACTAGGGGCACTGGAGAGGGGGACAGGGACAGAGGCCCGGAGAGGCGGGCTGGAGACAGGGACAGAGAACCGGAGAGAGGGGCTGGGGACGGGGACAGGAATCCAACGGCGGAGGCCGGGCACAGGGGCCCGATGGCGGAGGCCGGGCACGGGGACCGGGGCCTGACGGCGGAGGCCGGGCACGGGGATCCTCTTCTGTCCCTACACAGAGTAGGGCTCTGCTGCTCAGAAAGGAATCCTTCTCCTCCTCGGATGCTGCAGACGGGCAGCGCAGAACAAAGGGGGTCCCAGGGGACCGGGGCGAGAACACGCCATCCCCCCGTGGAATAGGGAGCGATGGCGAGCCGGGGTCCGAGGGAGAACACGCCATCCCCCCGTGGAATAGGGAGCGATGGCGAGCCGGGGTCCGAGGGAGAACACGCCATCCCCCCGTGGAATAGGGAGCGATGGCGAGCCGGAGTCCGAGGGAGAACACGCCATCCCCCCGTGGAATAGGGAGCGATGGCGAGCCGGGGTCCAAGGGAGAACACGCCATCCCCCCGTGAAATAGGGAGCGATGGCGAGCCGGGTTGACGTCTGGAGTGGGAACACTGGAGTCCTCCCGTAGAGAATTAGAGAGCGAAGGCGGTGTCCCACTCCAGGCACACGGCGACAGGTGGTGATGGCTGGCACGTCGTCTCACGCCGGAGACGCGGCAGGTGATGGTAGCAACAAGATGGCACGACGTCTGGAGTGAGAACAAAGGGATCCTCCCGTGGAAGTATAGAGAGCGAAGACGATGTCCCACTCCAGGAAACGGCAGTAGATGGTAACGTAAAGAACCAGCGTACAGAACACAGAACGACCCGACAAGGACTGGAGGGGAGTCTGCAACCTAAGTACTCTCCCGAGCTGATCGCAAACTCCCAACAGGTGCGTGAAGGTAGGGGAACAAGAATGTCCAAAGGTGGGGGCTGGTGAAGAGTAGGAGACAGGGAAAAGTCCTCGCAAGGGTGGGGGCTGTTGAGGAGAGTAGACAGGGACCAGGGACAGGCGAATCCTCACAGAGACACCATGAGATGCCAACCAGCAAACTTGTGCTGTGGGAACCAACACACGGGCATCGATCACGAGGACGTCCCACATTAACCTACGTGGACATACTCAGGAGAGATGCGGGAACAGAAAGCACCGGCGAGCTAGCCAGATGCATGGAGGATCGGGATGACTGGAAGCACCGATGGAGGGCCCGTCCGAGGACGACCTAGATATAGGGTGTAGCAACGTTATACTTTTTCATTCACATATTCATACTAAAATACGGTCTAAAGTATAAGTATGTTTTTATCGTTTTCTGCAGCTTTCTCCAGAACGTGATTTATAGCCCTAAATGCATTATATTGATGATTGTATACAGTTTGATAGCAATCGGCGCGAGATAAAAAATTTCAAATGGACGTGCTTCTAGAAGTTACTACTTATCATCTGATGTTGACCGGATGGGGGGGGGGGCGTCGTTTATAATTCCGTGGCCAACGTTAGATGATTCATCTAGTGTGGGTGATATGATCATCAGAGCAGTTTATATCGAACACGTTAAAAAATAACGCTGAATCTTACCGTAGCTTCCTCGTAGCGTTGGGCGATGAGCGTGGAGCAGAAATATTCCTATTATGGGATGTAGAAATATGCGATCCATTTCCAGGTTGTATAATAGTATATACGTCCAAATCATGTTGTTTATCGAGTTATTGGTAACGGATCACTATCCATTGTGTCGCGCTCGAGTCCTGGGACTATTAGCGAGTGATCGGACCGAATTGGAATGAGCACCAGCTTCCATTTCCTGTTTCCGGTCTGGGCGATCCGCCGATCGGCCACCAGATGGCGCTCTTGAACCGTTGGAGAGTTGAGAGGGGATCAACAGTAGATCTCAAGTCTCCGGGGGAGAAATATGATTTCGATATTGATATTACAGAATATTGATATCAAAGACGTGGTACGGCGTCTTTGGCAGAATGAGCATGGCGGGGAATGACGTGGTAAGGCGTTTTTGGCGACCATAGTGTTAATTTGCATATAAATGATACATGGGACACTGACAGATTTTTAACATAGCCTATAATTTTCTACACATTTTTTCCCATCTAGAAACACTGGTTAACAATATATTTCCAGGGGGTGCATGATAGTATCCGCTTTCCTACTCAACTAATTAGTAAAGATTTGATTATTTTGTATTGACGGCACAGATTTGCATAGGCAAAATTACATAGACACACGTGATCACTCTAGGGATAGTGTTATTGTGATCTTTGACCCTCAAAACATGGGTCTAGACACATCATTTCTTCAGTTATCTGCAATATTGGCTGAGAATCATGAAACTGTTTTTTTTTGCGATTTTTTGATAATTGCGTCCTCAATTTGCATATAAATGATACATGGGGGACACTGACAACTTGTTAACATAGCCTATAATTTTTTTCACCTTTTTTCCATTCTAGAAAGTCTGGTTAGAAGTATATTTCCGGGGGGTGCATGATACCCCCCCCTACAGACCTGGTCAACATCTACAACAACACTCTCTCCTCCTGTCTCAATCAGCTCGCCCCAATCAAAACCAAGTCTGTCTCCTTCATTCACTCCGCCCCCTGGTACACCGATCACCTACACCACCTTAAATCCAAGGGCCGCCAGCTCGAACGGCTATCTAATAAAACCGGTCTCACTGTCCATAAAGAGGCCTACAGACAACATCAACAGCTCTACAAAGACGCCCTCAACTCTGCACGCTCCTCCCACTACTCCGCTATCATACAGTCTGGCAGCAACAACCCCAGGACTCTGTTTTCCACCATCAACACACTTCTTAAACCCTCTGACACAATCTCCTGTTCCTTCACTGTCAGTAAATGTGTCTCCTATCTGTCACATCTCCAAACAAAAATTGACAAAATCCACACCCAACTAACAATTGCCTCCGCCAACACTATCTCCCCTCCGGATTCAACCCCCTCTCCACCGCCCAACCCACCTTTTACATCCTTCACTGAAATCACCGCATCGGACCTATCCTCCATTCTCTCTACAATGAAAACTTCTACCTGCATCCTGGACCCTATCCCCTCCATCCTAGTCAAGGCTTGTCTCCCTGCCCTTTCTCCCCTAATCACCTCCATTGTAAACACCTCTCTGACCACTGGCCTATTTCCCCCCGCCCTCAAAATTGCTTCTGTCACCCCCCTACTAAACAAACCCGGTCTCAACCCTGAAACCCTTGATAATTTCCGCCCCATTTCCAACCTCCCCTTCCTCTCAAAAATAATTGAGCGAGCCATTGCCTCCCAATTAAAATCCTACCTCGACAACAATAACCTTTATGATACATTTCAATCCGGATTCCGCACCAAACATAGCACCGAAACTGCTCTTCTAAAGGTCACCAACGACATACTCCTCTCTGCCGACTCTGGTTCCCTCTCCATCCTCATTCTCCTAGACCTCAGCGCTGCTTTTGACACCATCAGTCACCCCATCCTCATCACTCGTCTCCAGTCCTCCGTTGGCATCTCCGGAATCCCCCTCACCTTGCTCCAATCATACCTCTCACACAGGCACCAATTCATCTCTATCAACAACTGCAAATCCCCCACTGCCCCCATCACTCATGGTGTCCCCCAAGGCTCAGTACTTGGTCCCCTGCTCTTCATCCTCTACATCCTTCCACTTGGTCTGATTCTCCGCCAACATGGCCTGCGTTTTCACTGTTATGCAGACGACACTCAGCTCTACCTCTCCACCAAGACTATCACTCCAGCCACTCTCTCCACCCTCAGCACCTGCCTCACAGACATCAAAACATGGATGCAAAATAACTTTCTCAAATTAAACTGCAATAAATCAGAAATCATCATTATCGGTCCAAAATCCCTCACCAGCCACACCCAGGATTTCACCCTAAATATTGATGGTACCATTGTCACCCCCTCCACTCACGTCCGTAACCTTGGCATCATCCTGGACTCCACCTTTTCTTTCCTCCCCCATGTGAACCACATAACCAAATCTGCCTTCTATCACCTCCGGAACATTGCTAGTCTTCGCCCCTCCCTATCACTCTCCGCTGCTGAAACACTGGTTCATGCATTCATATCATCAAGACTAGATTACTGCAACAGCATCCTCTACGGCTCACCAAACACTATTCTCAATGTGAGATCCACAGCCTTGGTTGACGCGCGCATGCGCTTTTCCGTAAGAAAACAGCTGAGATGAATTGTTTGGTTTATAGAAAAGAGTATTTATTGTCATTTACTTGAAGCTTTGTTTAGCGTGAATGGGTTCCTACCGGATGACGTGGAGGTGTGCTGGCTTATTCCCGTTGCATGGTGTCCTGTTTCCAATTTCTAAAGTTCCAAATCCATAGCGCTTGCGACGGTCAAAAACCGTCTGGGCTGCATGCCTTACATTCCAGTGTCATGTTTTTTACTAGCGCACCAGTCCATTGATAAAGTGAGTTCACACACTAAGGTGCTGTAATCACCGGTTGAAAATGGGCTGGACCAGACACGCCTCCACGTTGTTGAAGCAACACACATCCAAGTCATAACAAATAAAAGATGTTATCAATCAAGTTCATTTCAAATCATTTTCCAAACAATATTGCTTCATATTTTTAACTAAATAAATAAATAAATATTAAGGACTGAATCTGGCTCCAACACTCAATAAACTCCAATATGTCCAAAACTCTGCTGCCCGCATGCTCACCTCCACCCGTCGCTCTGATCACATCACCCCTGTCCTCCACGACCTCCACTGGCTTCCAATCAAATACAGGATACATTTTAAAATACTACTCATCACATTTAAAGCCCTCAACAACCTTGCCCCTCCCTACCTGTCCGACCTCCTCCACTGTCACACGCCCACCCGTCGCCTTAGGTCTGCAGATGCCAACCTCCTAACACCTCCCACGACCAAGCTCCGGACCTGGGGCGACAGGGCCTTTGCTGCTGCTGCCCCCTCCCTCTGGAATGCCCTCCCCAGCCATATCCGTGATGCAAACACCCTGACATCTTTTAAATCAGCCCTCAAAACCCACCTTTTCAATCTTGCTTTTGACCTCTAATTCTGTCGGTTTTATTTTATTTTGTCATGTATTATTTTTGTTCTGTTTTGTTCTGTTTTTTTTGTTTTGCCATAGTTTGTCTCTCCTGCCCATGTGAAGCGTCTTTGAGCACCTGGAAAAGCGCTATATAAAATAGATGTATTATTATTATTATTATTATTATTATTATTATTATTATTATTATTATTATTATTATTATTATTATTATTATTATTATTATTATTATTATTATTATTATTATTATTATTATTATTATTATTATTATTATTATTATTATTATTATTATTATTATTATTATTATATCTACTAGACTAAATGTCAATTTCCATAGTTCTGTTTCGTTAAGGCTTCGCTCAGCACCAGTAGCACTGTACTTCACTTCGTGTACATACACTGAATAAAAAAATTCCACCATGTACCTTTACATCCCCATATTCGTCTGACCACACCCCCTTCCGCTTACCTTCATAAGCAGGTGTGTGGTCACCTACTCGCCTCCTTCTTCACTTTCACCACAAGGAAGTGCCTCGGTAGATCCCCACTTGACGAGGTTGTTAGCTGAAGAAAGTTGAGACGTGTTTACATTGTGCTTATTTTTCTTCTTCTCTCATATATATTCGATAGAAAAACCTATAATGTCTACTCCGGAGGGTCGTGTTCGCAGCGCCACTCTCCACCAGCGATTCTCCATTTCCGCCTCCGCCGTACGTCCTGGAGCAGGGCTGTTGCCTCTCTCGTAGTTGACAGCCACACCCGGTAGGCGTCCGATGTTGGGCGGCCGGTTCCTTTGGTTCCAGGGGATTTGAGACGCAAACTTTTTGCGTTGGCTCGCTCCCGTCGCAAGATGGTGGCTTGCAGACGCGAACGGCCAGGGTTTGGTGAGTTGCTGGAGCCCAGTGAGGATGCGTCGGTCTCTACATGCCCGATGGAAACAGAGGATTACATGGTAGAGGCGGACGGGTTCTTATTTGAAGGCCCGGTGGAGACAGGTATCCCGCCCATCCAGGTAACACTGGAGGGGGGTGAGATGTCTCCTTGGGGAGCCTCGTTTGAAGACGTTGGAGAAGAACCTCTGACTCGTCGGCGGGATGCCCTGCTATCAGCCACATCGGAGTGTGGCTCCTTGACCAGTAGCAGCCTGCTGTATGTGAGGGATGCGGGCTCGGTGGAGGAAAGTCTGCAGGGGGAGCTGCGGGCTTTGTTCCCTGAGCTCATGGCGGTGGCGGCAGTCGCAAACGGTGTGCCGCTGCCGCAGCCACTGCCTGTTCCTGTCCCTGATGATCTCACCCCGGTGAGAGGGGTGGATGTTGTCTATCCATTCTTCCCCTCAATGGGGGCCTATGTTCGTCAGGGCCAGGTGGTGTCCCACATCATAGGCCTCACCCCCGCCTACGTACAAGTTACGCGGGTGGCGGGTTTGGTCGACGGTATGAGAGAGGGCGTGCCACGGCTTGATAGGCCGATGGCCGCGCTACTCTGTCCGGAGGTGGTGTGGGAGCCGTTACGGAAGCCGGTTCCTCAAGGGAAATCGGCTAGGCGGTTGGCTTACTGGAGCGACCAGTCATTTATCACCGGAACACAATCTCTAGCTGCTGCGTCTAACATCGCACAGCTGGCAAGATTCATGTCCGGGATATTGACGGGCGGCATGGAGCTGAGTGATGTACAACATGACCAGCTCTCCCAGGCTGCAGGAGCTGTCCTGTATCTGACTCAGCTGCAGGCCATAGCCGCTGGGAAAGTGCGCGCCCTGGCGACTCTGAACCAGCGCCACCTTTGGCTGGAGCAGGCGCGTGTGCCAGAGAAGAAGAGGCTTCCACTTCTCACGGCACCCCTCTCCGACGCTGGACTGTTCGGGAAGGCCCTACAGTTGATGACCTCGACCTGTAGAGAAATGCAGGAGGAGCGCTCTGTGCTTCAACCTCATTTTCCCCCTCCCGATGTTGCCGGTGGGGTCAGACGGCTGCCACGACGTCGAGCGTCCTCCGCCGTGACTGCTGCTACCACCACCGCCACTGCTGGTCCTTCAAGGAAGAAGGCCAGGAGGAGAGAGAGCGGCGCCGCTACAGCCGACCCATCTACGCCCGGAGGTGACGGTAGGGACCGTCGAGACCAGCCGCCGATTGCTTACCGTCCCTCCGGGGCTCCACGGGGTGGCAAATCCCGAGCGGCTCGTGGCGGCAGGCGCCGCTAGACACAGTGACTTTTTTCCCCTGTGGTCCCCTCTGTTTTCCCTTCCCGGCCCTAACATATTATGATTTTGTTCAAAAATAAAGAGTCCGGACCCTTCTCTGTCGGAGTAGCCATCGATAAGCGGGTGTGAGCAACTGGGTGCTATAAAATGTCACTGTTTACAATACCGACATTTGCCCTTTTATTCCTTATTACTTATTTACTTATGATTTACCTACTGTCCCTTTATTTTTATTTTTTTTTATTTTTTTAAATTTTTTTTTATTATTATTATTTTATTTTTTTGTTGTTTAATTGTTTATTTGTGTGTATGTGTGCCTGTATGTGGGCAAGTGTATGTGTGTGTGTGTATGCCTGTATGCGCGTGTGTGCGCGTGTACGTGTGTGTATGTCCCAGTGTGTGTGAGTGTGAGTGAGAGATGGGAGAATGGATTGAGTGGGGAGCACAAGGAAAATTGTTAAAAATTGTTGTGATGAGAGTGACACTGAACATTCTGTAGATCTGTCGATTGAATGTGAAACCTCATGAAAAATAAAAAGATTTAAAACAAAAATAAAGAGTCCCCTCTAAAGGGGGACTGTATTTTTTGTTAACAAACTGTGTGTTTATTCACCAAACATATGATGGGGTTGCAAAGTGTGAATCTTCACTAGTATGGGTTGATAGGAGGGTTACGTTCATGTTAAGAGCTTTAAGCAAGGTCTGCAGCCTACACTCGGTTGAAAAAGGGTTTTTTCTGCCTCGGCTTGAGTCTCCACATAAGGTAGAGGTTTCTTGTATGTTCTGTTGCTTGCACGAGTAATGTTGAGCTACAACACTGTTGTGTTGGTTGCAGTAATGCTCGTATGAACACGTACCACGGCTCAGCCGTTCTCGCTCTCTCTATCAGTATTTTTCTATGTTCAACATGGATGCGGGTGTAGGATTCACACACACACGCAACTTGGTTTTGTTGTAAACCCTGTTCACAGTTGACTGTGGTTAGCATGCATTGTATTAGCTTGCGCTATTCATTAGCATTGCTATTAAAGGTATCGTGTGCTAAAATTGTTGCTGTGTGCAAGGGAAGGGCTTGTGAGGGGGTACCGGATAAACCCCTCCTTCCCTCTTCTGATTGGTCAGGGGGTTTATTCATCTCTTGTTGGTCCAGTCAGGGCCAAGTCGTTAGGCGACTTGGCTGGGAGGGGGGGGGGGGGGGAGGGTTCCCTAAACTCTGCTCCTATTACACAGGTGTTGAGTATTGGGTTTCCCCCCGTCATAGCACACGTCATTACGCACGTTGCTATTTGACGATGGCTTCCGTGAGTTAGGCCGTATGACGGTCTGTTTTGTCAAACTGTCGGGATAGAGCGTGGGTTCCACTACGCTCGATATATGTGTAACTTGAGTCGGTTGGTCACATGACTCAAGATTGCCATGGCTTTTTCACTCTATGACTCACGTGGGAAGCCTCCCTGAGGAGCTCCGTCTAATCCTCTGTGGTGGGGGTGACTGGATATAAAAATGTAAACAGTTTTATCCTCAGCTGTGTCAAATGGGGTTCATACAGTCGGTGCTTCTTTTCTTTTTTAATAAAAGAGTGTGGAGTATAGGAAGCACCACACCCCTCTTGTCGTTTCTCCCAGGCGCCTTGAGGATTCAATGAAGGGTCTTGTGAAGTGTCACAGCCAACTAGTGACACTGGTTAGTATGACATCCTGTTCTTATATATGATTATGAGGAATGTCTGTGGATTCTTCCTCCCACTTGTGAAAAACTGTGAGTACTGTGGACTGTGGACTCTGGAACCGTAACTTGTGTACACTACAATGTCTTGCGTGATCTTGGAGAGTGGAGTCAATGGAATCAATACAATAGGTTTATTGTATATATTTGTTATAAATCTGGGCATGTGTTACTATGGGTGTCTAGATGTGATATGTATTCTGGCTGGTAATGCCCCGTCAGAAAGGAATTGAGAAGAAACACGTTATGTGTAGACACATGTTAAGTGCCACAAGTCAACGAGTGACACTTTGTATAATATTCGTATGTTTATTATGTATGATTGGAGCTATGTATATGACCTGTATACTCTTTATGCACTTATAAAGCTACACTACAGTTAATGGAATATGCAGTCAGACGGGAAACAGAGACCTTTTGATGATGCATGGAGCTGCACAGAGTCCATTTCTCTGTCCATTTCTCTGGAATGTGCTCTCTCTGTCTCCTGGCCTTGAGCTAAGAGCGGGCCAGAGCAAACAGCAGGCCGGCACACATGTTGACCCTTGCCTGTCCTACATAGAGTAGACATATAACCAATGATTGGTACTAGTATGTGTATATATATGTATATACTGTATGTACTATATATATATATGTACTGTATCATACATGTATGTGTCTATATGTGAAGTGCATGGGCTGCTCTGCACAGGCCAGAATGGGAAGAGCAGGTTGGCACAGAGATGAGATGAGAACAGAGGAGAGAATCGCTGTCTTAGTTGAACTACAAAATACATATATTGTTGTGTGAATCTAACCTTTTGCGTATGTAATAATTATGGAAACATATATATACTGCTAGTATATATTAATTATAATTATGCTTTATAATTCTACATATAGGAGTGGTCTGTGCCGATGTGTCTGTCTCCCCTCCTCCCTCCACATGAACATACAGAATGGGAGTGAACCATCGGAATGTGAAGCGGGGCCCGCTCTCAGTGTTGAGGCTTAGGATAAGGATTATAATATATATATTATATGTATTATAATTCTATGCTTAAAAAGGGAGTGTGTAATACTATATATTACTATACTGTGTAAATTCTGTGTTCACTGGATGAGAGCATCTCTGAGGACTCTGCTATAGCTCTGAGGAGTCGGGATGGGAGTTTTTCACAGATGGCCTCGCAGCACTGCCTGGTTACCAGGTTAACCCTTTGCAGGTTCTGTTAAGATAGTATGTGGAGGGACTTTCTCATACTCGAATGATATGTAACTGCAAAGTAAAAAATAACGGAGGGAATGATAAGACACGTACTGTACACGTACAGTAAAATGATTGGCTAAACGTTGACTGGCTAGTGAAATTTCATCACTGTATCTGAACCAATGACAAAGAGATCTTGAGTTCCTTTATAAAGGCTAACTCACTTCATCTCAAGAGAGATTTTTTTGGAGCTGCATTCTGATATATTGTAAGAAGAAACCTTTTTGTACTTATAACCATGAACTGTGCATTTATTGTAATTTTGTATTTAAAAAAAAATAAAACCTTTTTGAACCCACTTCGTATACATTCTTCTGACCATTCGGGTAAGCATTGAAATGTTTTGCATTGTAACTTTACCCATTTTTTAAGCATGATGAAGCACTGCCTCGTGATGTTTAGGATTTATGATGTAAGACTAGTAGAATGATCACATTATGTCTGTATCCACACAGACCCCTAAAGAAAGAAATATATCATAATGTAGGCCATGCATGTATGTAAGCATATATATATTCTATATATATATATATAATGTAGATTCTATATAATGGGCTTATTAAGTAAGGTTACAGTGGTAATACTTATTAAAAAAAAGTAGTAATACAACCGAGCTTTCAAATGAGCAGTATTACAAGTCCTTTGGTAAAATGAATCCTTCCCGGTGCAAATAAAATAAGAGACTCCGCAACCTTAATCACTTGACCTAAGGTCAATGACTGGGGGGGACGGAGCGGTGCGTGTGTCATGTCTGTCGGTCGGGTTTAACCCCAGCAGTTTTGTGGACGCATTGGGTTCTGGATATCACAGACATCGCAGGACGCTGCTTGATGTTGAGATGAGCGGACCAATGAGTTATTGGGTTATCAATCTGACCGAAGGCTGGCATGAGCATTTAACATGGCGTCCCTTCGTTGGGCATTTATACTAACTGAATAGGTGCTAACGGCCGAAGAAAACAGGACTACTGTCAAATGCCTCTGGAGTCAAATTAATTACAGATTTGACAAAACCTAACGTAGAAGACTACTCAAAGAAAAAAAATCACGCTTCACTAGAAAGCTCTGGGGGGAGTTACAAGTGCAACATAATTTCGTGCTTTGCCCACAGGAATGCAGGCTAACTAGCCACAAGCGAACTAAATGCTAACTGGATGGCTACCTAGCCCGAGGCTACGTGAAGCTGCTAAAACGGCGCTCACTGGAATGCAGGCTAACTAGCCACAAGCGAACTAAATGCTAACTGGATGGCTACCTAGCCCGAGGCTACGTGAAGCTGCTAAAACGGCGCTCACTGGAATGCAGGCTAACTAGCCACAAGCGAACTAAATGCTAACTGGATGGCTACCTAGCCCGAGGCTACGTGAAGCTGCTAAAACGGCGCTCACTGGAATGCGGGCTAACTAGCCACAAGCGAACTGAATGCTAACTGGATGGCTACCTAGCCCGAGGCTACGTGAAGCTGCTAAAACGGTGCTCACTGGAATGCAGGCTAACTAGCCACAAGCGAACTAAATGCTAACTGGATGGCTACCTAGGCCGAGGCTACGTGAAGCTGCTAAAACGGCGCTCACTGGAATGCGGGCTAACTAGCCACAAGCAAACTAAATGCTAACTGGATGGCTACCTAGCCCGAGGCTACGTGAAGCTGCTAAAACGGCGCTCACTGGAATGCAGGCTAACTAGCCACAAGCGAACTAAATGCTAACTGGATGGCTACCTAGCCCGAGGCTACGTGAAGCTGCTAAAACGGCGCTCACTGGAATGTGGGCTAACTAGCCACAAGCGAACTAAATGCTAACTGGATGGCTACCTAGCCCGAGGCTACGTGAAGCTGCTAAAACGGCGCTCACTGGAATGCAGGCCAACTAGCCAAGAGCTAACTAGCTCACCACAGGCTAACAAAGCCAGGAGCTGATTGATGGCTAACTAGCCAAGAGCTAACTAGCTCCCAACAGGCTAACAAGCCAGAGCTAATGGAAGTGGACTGGCCCTGGCCAGACATGAGCTAATAGCTGGCTACCAAGCCAGAGCTAATGGAAGTGAACAGGATGTCTCGCAATCATCCCCACATCACAGAGGACGAGGAATTACCCTCGGATGATGGATTGGGAGTTTCTACACCCAGCAGGGGGTTAGACTACCCAAGAGAACGGGGAACACACCCAGAGTCCCCTGAGACGCTTGCGGAAAGTGAGGAATTCACAGAACCAAGCAAATCACAATACCCAGAGCTGCCGGCTGTACAGCAGGCAGTAATTGGCACAGGAGAGAAACATTACTGCTGTGGCCAGTGTGGAAAGAGCTTCAAGTGGAAGGATAATCTTAAACAACACCATATGGTACACACAGGAGAGAGACCTTACAGCTGTGGCCAGTGTGGAAAGAGCTTCAAGTGGAAGGATAATCTTAAACAACACCACATGGTACACACAGGAGAGAGACCTTACAGCTGTGGCCAGTGTGGAAAGAGCTTCGAGTGGAAGGATAATCTTAAACGACACCACGTGATACACACAGAAAATAAACCTTACGGTTGTGACCAGTGTGGGAAGACCTTCAAGGCGAAGGCAGAACTTAAACAACACCACCTGGTACACACAGAACATAAACCTTACGGTTGCGCCCAGTGTGAGAAGACCTTCAAGACGAAGGGAGAGCTTAAAAGACACCACCTGGTACACACAGAAGAGAGACCTTACTGCTGTGACCCGTGTGGAAGGAACTTCAAGACGAAGACTCACCTTAAACGACATCATACGATACACACAGGAGAGAAACCATACTACTGTGACCAGTGTTACATGAGCTTCAGGAACTGGCAAGGGCTTAAGAACCACAGACGGCGGAAACAGCCATGCAAGGTGCCAACCTGCTTAACGGGAGCAGTAAGGGGTTATGTGTCTCGCTCAAGAACACTTCGACACACTACCGGGGACGAACGAGAATCGAAGCGGAATGATCCCATTTTCTATGGCCCAGAAGAGGAGGATGGCGACATTCAGATCGGGGATCAGAACCCAGGGCCACAGAGGACTCCTTCAGGTGAAACTAAGTCTGAGCCTGAACATGATGGGGAGCTAAGTACCTCTGAAACTGAACACAGTTCTGATTACTCAACATCTTGAGTAATAGCTCAAGAGAAGCTAGCACAAGGAGACGCTAGCTCCCCAAAGGGGCTTCAATGGCCCAAATGATGGAAAGAGAAATAAGGACCCCCGGTCCAGATCCAGGGGAAAAACATGGAGGAGAAACTAACCCCAGAGCAGCAAGCAGAGATGAGGGCAACAAAGGGAGAAATTACCTTCTGGGGCCCTGACACATGACACTCAAGCAAGTGCAAACTGCACTTGACATACAGCTCATCTGTCAAGAGGAATAATATATAGTGTTATTGTCATTTAGGAAGAAACATGACATAGAATACTACATGCATTTTGTATATATTTTATGTATAATATGTAAAGATGTCCGTCCTTGCTCTAAACCCAGAGCAGCAAGCAGAGATGAGGGCAACAAAGGGAGAAATTACTTTCTGGGGCCCTGACACATGACACTCAAGCAAGTGCAAACTGCACTTGACATACAGCTCATCTGTAAAGAGGAATAATATATAGTGTTATTGTCATTTAGGAAGAAACATGACATAGAATACTACATGCATTTTGTATATATTTTAAGTATAATATGTAAAGATGTCCGTCCTTGCTCTAAACCCAGAGTAAAGTAAAGTGAATTTGTAATCTATTTCATTCAGAAGGGATTTCCTGACAGCAACCATTTGGTAGGTTAGCACCCTACCAACCATATCAGCTGCATGAGATGTACACTCACCAGTGCCTATGGATAAAAAATTGAGACTCTGCAAACTCTCATCAAGCTTAGCACCTTGACGCAGGGGGACAGAGCGAGCATCAGGGTCTCTGTATCCGACGGGCCTATCAGATTTGTGGGGACTTGGAAGCCTTAGCATACAGGACGCTGTGGTGCTTAGGCGGCCAAGTCACTGGTTTATGGGTCTGTCGAAATGGATCGGAGGTTCTGGGGCTTAGAACATGAGTTCAAGCGAGTTGGGCTGTATACTAATTGAATAGGTATTAACAGCCGAAAGAATATGAACTGAAATAACTGCTGTCAGGTGCCTCTGGAGTAAAATTAGTTACAGATTTGAGTCAACCTTACTCAAGATTGATCTTATCGGCAGAACTTCTCCAACCAAGACTCTTCCTAATGTTCGAGATCTGGAACAATGGTGACGTAGATGGTCTGCAGAGCGCAGCAGACAGCCTAAAAGTGAATTGGTCAAAAAATCTATCAGGAACAAGAGAGGGTTGATAAGTAACAGCTTGAAGTAGCGTTTACTCACGACTAAAGGGTAACGTAATGTTTACTTACAGTCGAAACCTAAGTAGAAAGCTCTACAGTAGAAAGCTCTACACGCGACTAGAAACCTAAAATAAAAGGCTTAAAGTCATACTCGAGTAGAAAGCTCTACTCGGGAATATCACACTTCAATAGAAAGCTCTATTTTTGTGATTACAGTAGCGTTTACTCACGACTAAAGGGTAACGTAATGTTTACTTACAGTCGAAACCCAAGTAGAAAATTATACCTGTGACTAATAGGTCACCTGAACTAGAAGTAACCTAATGTTTACTTAAAGTCAGAACTTAAGTAGAAAATTATACTTGCGACTAACAGGTCACATGAACTAGAAGTAACCTAATGTTTACTTACAGTCAGAACTTAAGTAGAAAAACTCTACGAGTCTATAGCATGATAACTAGCCATTGCTAACAGAAGCTATTAGCAGGATAACGAGCCAGAAGCTAGCAGGAGCATGAGTCCTGCTACTGTAACGGAAGTGGAACCAGCGTAATCATACAGGCTGGTGTCATCAGCAGGAGCTGAGTCTACAAGAGGCTACCTAGCCTGAGTCTACAGCAGGCTAACTAGCCAGAGCCGACACCAGACATAACAGTAACTAACTACCCAGTCTGGACCGAGACAAGCACAACACAGGGTCGACCCCCTGTGCAAGAAGGAAGTGGAGGATCAAAGTGAATATGTTGCGATCCTGGAATGAACCGACCTCCCTCCTTAGGATACACCAAGGAGACCGACAGTACAGTTCGGACCGGAAGGATCAGAACCTGCCCTATTTCGGGCCAGGAGCATTCTTAGACGGGGGGGGGGGGGGGGGGGGGGTCCCCCGGAGTCAGTGGACGACGCAGCGAATGGCAAGAAGGAATATACTGACCCAGGTCAGAACTCGGAAATGGAGGAAGACCGGGATAGGTCAAGCTCCAGAGCATCCTCAAGGTCCTCACCTAGACCTCCCAGACCTCCTAGACCTAGAACTCCTAGACCTCCTAGACCTCCTAGACCTCCAAGACCTCCTAGACCTAGACCTCCTAGACCGGACAGAGAGACATCGGCCTGGACCCAGGTTACAGGGCGACGAGAGCCCTGAATGGACCTGAAAGAGAGAAAAGAAATGAGTCCTCTGTGGACCGTATCTGTGATGTCCTGCGAGGCCTACGGACAGGGTCACACGACCAGGCCAACCACACTTCAATAGAGGACTGCTGCTACAATTCTCGGGGACCCGTGGGGTCACCCGAGAAGTGACAATTCAACCTACCTCAAACTATGGGAGAGATCCAAGAGGTCAGAGGGGGTGACCCCAAGATGACCAAGGGAACAACAGATGCAAGTCTTCCCGCCGGATACCAAGCCACAACGTGGCCCCTATCCTATCGAGCCGTCCAGCCAGGGAACAACAGATGCAAGTCTTCCCGCCGGCTACCAGGGTACCGAGGTACCGAGATGACAGAGGGGGTGTGGAGAGTCACGGCCACGTGACCCCGCAATCGCCATCTCGTCCCCCAGTACAGACGCTATTAAGACAATGGAAAATTACCGACCAGGATGACAGAGGGGGTGTGAAGTGTCACAGCCAACTAGTGACACTGGTTAGTATGACATCCTGTTCTTATATATGATTATGAGGAATGTCTGTGGATTCTTCCTCCCACTTGTGAAAAACTGT
Organism: Notolepis coatsorum; assembly: GCF_963971535.1. Classification (NCBI taxonomy): domain Eukaryota; kingdom Metazoa; phylum Chordata; class Actinopteri; order Aulopiformes; family Paralepididae; genus Notolepis; species Notolepis coatsorum. The sequence continues at coordinate 112,323,812 of NC_140168.1, forward strand.
GAGAACTGTGGACTGTGGACTCTGGAACCGTAACTTGTGTACACTACAATGTCTTGCGTGATCTTGGAGAGTGGAGTCAATGGAATCAATACAATAGGTTTATTGTATATATTTGTTATAAATCTGGGCATGTGTTACTATGGGTGTCTAGATGTGATATGTATTCTGGCTGGTAATGCCCCGTCAGAAAGGAATTGAGAAGAAACACGTTATGTGTAGACACATGTTAAGTGCCACAAGTCAACGAGTGACACTTTGTATAATATTCTTATGTTTATTATGTATGATTGGAGCTATGTATATGACCTGTATACTCTTTATGCACTTATAAAGCTACACTACAGTTAATGGAATATGCAGTCAGACGGGAAACAGAGACCTTTTGATGATGCATGGAGCTGCACAGAGTCCATTTCTCTGTCCATTTCTCTGGAATGTGCTCTCTCTGTCTCCTGGCCTTGAGCTAAGAGCGGGCCAGAGCAAACAGCAGGCCGGCACACATGTTGACCCTTGCCTGTCCTACATAGAGTAGACATATAACCAATGATTGGTACTAGTATGTGTATATATATGTATATACTGTATGTACTATATATATATATGTACTGTATCATACATGTATGTGTCTATATGTGAAGTGCATGGGCTGCTCTGCACAGGCCAGAATGGGAAGAGCAGGTTGGCACAGAGATGAGATGAGAACAGAGGAGAGAATCGCTGTCTTAGTTGAACTACAAAATACATATATTGTTGTGCGTATGTAATAATTATGGAAACATATATATACTGCTAGTATATATTAATTATATGCTTTATAATTCTACATATAGGAGTGGTCTGTGCCGATGTGTCTGTCTCCCCTCCTCCCTCCACATGAACATACAGAACGGGAGTGAACCATCGGAATGTGAAGCGGGGCCCGCTCTCAGTGTTGAGGCTTAGGATAAGGATTATAATATATATATTATATTATATGTATTATAATTCTATGCTTAAAAAGGGAGTGTGTAATACTATATATTACTATACTGTGTAAATTCTGTGTTCACTGGATGAGAGCATCTCTGAGGACTCTCTGCTATAGCTCTGAGGAGTCGGGATGGGAGTTTTTCACAGATGGCCTCGCAGCACTGCCTGGTTACCAGGTTAACCCTTTGCAGGTTCTGTTAAGATAGTATGTGGAGGGACTTTCTCATACTCGAATGATATGTAACTGCAAAGTAAAAAATAACGGAGGGAATGATAAGACACGTACTGTACACGTACAGTAAAATGATTGGCTAAACGTTGACTGGCTATTGAAATTTCATCACTGTATCTGAACCAATGACAAAGAAATCTTGAGTTCCTTTATAAAGGCTAACTCACTTCATCTCAAGAGAGATTTTTTTGGAGCTGCATTCTGACATATTGTAAGAAGAAACCTTTTTGTACTTATAACCATGAACTGTGCATTTATTGTAATTTTGTATTTTAAAAAAAATAAAACCTTTTTGAACCCACTTCGTATACATTCTTCTGACCATTCGGGTAAGCATTGAAATGTTTTGCATTGTAACTTTACCCATTTTTTAAGCATGATGAAGCACTGCCTCGTGATGTTTAGAATTTATGATGTAAGACTCTAGTAGAATGATCACATTATGTCTGTATCCACACAGACCCCTAAAGAAAGAAATATATCATATGTAGGCCATGCATGTATGTAAGCATATATATATTCTATATATATATATATAATGTAGATTCTATATAATGGGCTTATTAAGTAAGGTTACAGTGGTAATACTTATTAAAAAAAAGTAGTAATACAACCGAGCTTTCAAATGAGCAGTATTACAAGTCCTTTGGTAAAATGAATCCTTCCCGGTGCAAATAAAATAAGAGACTCCGCAACCTTAATCACTTGACCTAAGGTCAATGACTGGGGGGGACGGAGCGGTGCGTGTGTCATGTCTGTCGGTCGGGTTTAACCCCAGCAGTTTTGTGGACGCATTGGGTTCTGGATATCACAGACATCGCAGGACGCTGCTTGATGTTGAGATGAGCGGACCAATGAGTTATTGGGTCATCAATCTGACCGAAGGCTGGCATGAGCATTTAACAGGTCTACATTAGCCTGTTCATTGATGTGGTTGTGTCCCGACGCATGCATGGTGCTAGCTCGGGGTGTTTCTGATGGGAATCATGCGGGTAGCTAGTACGCCTTGGTTGCTTGTGGTTAAAACAGCGTTTTTATAAAGCAACTGGGATGGAGGGTTTGTCCTCTTCCGAGAACCTGTTACTGGTTCTCGACGGGTTCTCGTTCATGTCTGGATGTTAACGGAATAAGATCTGAACATAGGTAGAGGGGTCTCACGCCCTTGGGGTGGGCCACCGAGCACGGTTCACACCGGCCCGTCTGGGTGGCGCCCTCTTTTCATGTTTTTGATCGACACGCATTTCTGTCCCTTCTCACGGAGTAGGCTGGTCGGCATGGTTTTAGGGCACGGGACTGGTTCTGGTCACGCTGGTCCAGGTCAGTTAACCCGTTGTCCGCCGGGGATGCAGATCTGCTGTTCTGGTACCCTGAGGGACTTAGGCTTTTTTCGGGGGAAAAAATGCCGGGTCGGCCCGGGGTGTCACAAGGTTAGGCGTTATGGAGACCCTTGTTGGGTACTCTTTTGTACCTGGCACTATCTTAAGGGGCTGGTTCTCTTTTCTTCGCTCCTCTCTCACGCTTGGCGGAGAGAGGGCTGTTGGGGTGGTCTTCTGGACCTCCTCTGGTAACCCTGTGTGCTTCCCGGGCCGCCGGCTCCGGTCCGAAGTAAAGTTTCGTTGATACCGTAGACCTGGGATAACCCTTTTTCTTGAGGGGTTATAGGAACAACCACTGTATTGGTACCAAGGGGGTGGTTGATTCCCTGGTGTGTTGGAGCAGAGTCAACTCCCGGGTTACACGGTTGAGTGTGCCCCTGCACGTTCATGACGTCTGCCAATCATGTCAGCCTTCTCTGCCTCAACCCCTCTGGGTGGGTTTTTTTTTAATGGAGGCTTTGTCATGGTGATCAACAACGCCAGCATGCGCCACTTCCGCCGGGGGGGCTGTTTTCAGCTGACTCCTTTGGCGCCTGTCTCGTCCGCAGTGCTCCAGGCTCAGGTTACAGCCTGCTGCCTGGTTTCCCCGGTGCGCTGCCTGCTTCCGTTGGTTAACTTGAGTGCTTACGGCCATGCTGACTGCCTGTGTTTCAGAGTCAGTGTGCCAGGCGGTGTGCTATTGGGGGGAAAGGGCCCGCTCTTGGAGGGGCCCTATCCGAATACGCTGGCGATGTGGTGGGCGGTGTCACTAAGTGACCACCTGGTGGGGTCTTGATGCCTGGCGTCATTGACCTCTCCAGGCCCCCTTTTTCCGGGGGATCCAGTCCCTTCAGTGGGACTGGGTCTTCCTTTGCGCTCCGCTGCTACGGCCTTGCCACGGGGTTGGGGTTGCTCTTGACCCCGTGATTTTGGGGGCAGTAACAAGGTTGTTCCTTCCGTTCGTTCCCTGGTGGCATGCGGGTTGTGCGTGTGTGTAGTCGTGGGGTCAAGCCACGGTCTGCTCACCCTGTGCGTTGAGTTGCTTGAGTTCCTCTTCGCCTGGTCGGATCAGTCGCCCTCCCGTAAGCCTCCACTAGGGAGGGTGTCCTCCATTAGGGAGGGTCGGGGGGGCTCGGTCCTCCCCGGTCTGATGGTTGTGGGGGGCCTCAGCGGGGTGTATTTGTCGGGCTAAGGCTCCCGCTCAGCCCCCGTTGTGCTACTGGTGCTGAGCGAAGCCTTAACGAAACAGAACGTAAGGTTATGAATATAACCAAGTTCTGTGAGTTATGGTGCGCTCAGCACCAGGACGCCGCTGCTGCCCTTGATCTCGCCTTGTGGTGAAAGTTTGGGAAGGAGGCGAGTAGGTGACCACACACCTGCTTATGAAGGTAAGCGGAAGGGGGTGTGGTCAGACGAATATGGGGATGTAAAGGTACATGGTGGAATTTTTTTATTCAGTGTATGTACACGAAGTGAAGTACAGTGCTACTGGTGCTGAGCGCACCATAACTCACAGAACTTGGTTATATTCATAACCTTACATTAGGCAGACGACACACAGTTGTACATTTCTGTTGACCCGAATGATCCAAGTGCTTTATGCTCCCTAACTACCTGTCTGTCTGCAACTAATCACTGGATGAATAATACTTTTTCTTTTTTATTAAATGAAGATAAAACAGAAAAACTTCTGGTTGGCCCTAAAACAATAAGGGATGCATTCTCAATTAGGCTAGGAAATCTAGCCCATCAGAGTAAACCAGAAGTAACTAGCCTTGGTGTAATTTTAGATTCCGACCTAAGTTTTAAAAAGCACATAAACAATGTGACTAAAGTAGCATTCTTTCATTTAAGAAATATTGCCAAAGTACGGCCATTTTTAAACCAACAGGATGCTGAAAAACTAATTCATGTTTTTATTTCCAGTCGTTTAGATTACTGTAATGCTCTTTTCACTGGTCTACCAAAAAAATCTATTGAGAAACTCCGTTGCCAGACTTTTAAGGAAAACACAGAAGAGAGAGCATATCACTGCTGTTTTAGCTGCACTACACTGGCTTCCTCTCTTTTAGAATATATTTGAAAGTTCTTTTACTTGTGTATAAGGCCTTAATTAAATGACTTGGCACCATTTTATATCAGAGTCTCTGCTGTCTTACACCCCTTCAAGGACACTTAGGTCCACTGAAGCAAGTCTTTTAATTGTCCCTAAAGGGCCCCACAGAAGAATTACAGAATCAACCTTCTTTTATTACGCACCGAAACTGTGGAACACAAGATTTATTTTTTAGCGTTTATCACTTTTTACTACTGGGCAGTCCAGTAGAGAGAGAGAGAGGAGGAATGGGAGACAGAGTGGGGGGAAGACATTCGGCAAATAACGACGGGTCCGGGAATCGAACCCGGGTCGGCCGTGCCACCGGGGCGCCCCAGGAACACATCTCTTTAACTTGGCTTTTAACTGTATTTAGTAACTCCTCTTGTTTCAATCATTTTATTTAACTCTTTTTCTTTCTATTTATTTTATTGCTTGTGATATGCAATTTGTCATGCATTTTATTATTAATTTGTAAATTTAATTGTTTGTGTTGTCAAAGCACTGTGGGCTGCTTTCTATTGCATGCAAAGTGCTCTATAAATAAAGTTTATTATATTATTATTAATTTACTCTCAATAGCTGTCAAACTAAATGAATGTGCAAAATGGTTTACAGTTTTTTGACATGTGCAAAATAAATCGGCATTGTTTTTTGGCGAAGTGCCCCTTTAACACACAAATCTATCACAAAAGGAGATCTGTATTACTGCTGAATGATGTTTTTGAGTATGCAGTACATCCACAGCTAAAGAGATTGGTTTTATCGGGTATCACAGTGGCTAAAAAGCTGATAGCATCACGATGGTTCCAACCGGAAAAAAATTGCCGAAAGGTCTGGATTATTACATATCTCGATGTGATTTATCAAGAAATATCTACAGCAAGAATTTTGGGTCTCAATGAATCCAAAATGACAATGTGGTTAGAAGTGGTGGAGAAAATAAAAGCTAGCATATAATGGTAGTGTCTGGTTAGGAGTGAGGGATAATGGATGGACGGGAGGGGGGGGTACGAGCTAGAGCATATGTGTGTAGGGTATTAGATAGCAGGTATTGGGGGTATATCCTGTATAAGACATTTAACTATGGTGATTTCATTGGATGTGCACTGTTAATAATGCTTGTATATATGTGTGTTGTCATGTTTTGTTTATATGTTTGTTTAAAAAATAATAAAAAAATAAAATACAAAAAAAGGAGATCTGAAAGTCTTTGTTTATGTAACATGTGACACCAAACCAAAGCTCCTCCCACCTGGTTTACAGATGACCTCTCAGGTGGAGTGCGAGAGACGCTCCTTGGCGGCGGCGGAGCGCGAGGCGGTGGCGACCGCGGTGGCTCTTGTCCCGCGGCGGCGCAGGCAGGCGGTGCACGACAAGCTGATCCGGTTCCAGGAGGCGGAGCGGCGGCGCGAGTTGGAGGGGGACCGCGCGTGTCTGGAGAACGTCAGGCTGACGCACATGATCCACCAGCTGGAGGCGAAGCTCTCCGCCAAGGTGCTGCTGCCCGACGGCACGAGCCCCGTGGACTGTGAGCAGCTGAAGGTGGACAACCGGGAGTTCAATGAGAAGATCGACAAGCAGACAGAGGAGCTGCTGAAGCAACGGAAGAAGGCCAACACCACTGTGGAGGTAGATGATCACCAGCACTGTAGTAGTAGTAGTAGTAGTAGTAGTAGTAGTAGTAGTAGTAGTAGTAGTAGTAGTAGTTAGTAGTAGTAGCAGTAGTAGTTAGTAGTAGTAGTAGTAGTAGCAGTAGCAGTAGCAGTAGTAGTTAGTAGTAGTTAGTAGTAGTAGTTAGTAGTAGTAGTAGTAGTAGCAGTAGTAGTAGTAGTAGTAATAGTAGTAGTAGTAGTAGTAGCAGTAGCAGTAGCAGTAGCAGTAGCAGTAGCAGTAGCAGTAGCAGTAGTAGCAGTAGCAGTAGCAGTAGTAATAGTAGTAGTAATGTATTGGATATTACATATAGCCTATAGCTAGAGTGTCAGCACCCTCTACTGGCCACTATTGTCATGCCCTGTATTGCGACCACTTGAACAAGTAAACCTGAGTTATAAACAAGCATCGTGTCTCCGGGTGTTATTCTTATAGAGAGTATAAGAACCCTAATATGCTACAGTGGACAGAGGATGGTGAATTCTAAGAAGAATATACCTGGGAGGAGACAACGTGCAAGCTAGCAACTGATTGAATTGATTGATAGAAAACTTTATAAACAGATTGCAGAATGGGTACAGTACAGTACAGCTCAATATATATATATATATATATTTTTTTATTATCTTTTTCCCCCCTCCTTTTTTCCGATTTTTCTCCAATCCCACTGTTAGTCGTTATGCCAATTCCTAACCCCCTTCCTGGTTGTTGCGCACTCCCTCCTACTGTTGGTCCGGGAGGCCGGAGACTGTCACATGCTTTCCTCCGACGCATGTGCAGCCAGCCGGCAGCCAGCCTGGCAGCGCAGATTCTCACCGGGAGAGTGTAACGTGTGGAAGGTCACACTACCTCCCTCCAGATCCTACCCTCGCTGTGCAGGCGCCCCGACCGAACTGTAGGGGTCGCTGTCCACAACGCCCAGGACCCACCCATCAGCTTTCCCACCCCTAACACTGCCAATTGTGTTAGTATGAACGACCAGCCAAGGGGATGCAGACCAGAGAAAGACCTTTGTCTTGTTTACATCAGGGTCCCCCATTTTCAATTCATCATAACATATATGACACACACGACATACAGATAGACAGTACTGCTACATCTATACATTTATGACATACCAGATTTGCAAATACAGTACTGTTTGTGATACAAAAAGTGTCCAGAAAAGTGTGTATATACATTTGACGTTGAAACTGTACATTGGAGGAGGTTGGGTAGGTGGGGTGGGGTTGGGTGTGTGGGTGGGGGGGGGGCCGTACATTGGAGGTGGGGGGGGGGGGGGGGGGGGGGGGGGTTGGGTAGGGGGTGGGTGGGGGACACTGTACACTGTACATTGGAATACTGACAAAGCCATGCTTGGTCATTTACTGTACAACTGGGTTAGGACATTTGTAGGGGCCAGTTTCGAATTGCAGTCTCCCATGTTCTTTGAGAGTGTTTTTGAAAGTGGGTAGTGATTCACATTCCTTTACAGCTTTGGGTAGGGCGTTCCACATTGATGTGGCATACTTGCGAAACGTGTTTAGTCCCTTGTTTGAGCCGAATCTGGGTTTAACATGATTTGTGGAGCTCCCTCTGGTGTTGTGATCGTGGTATTCACTGACCTTTGGGAAGTATTTTGACATGTACATGGGTACCTTGGTCGTGTAGTGTATCTTGTAGACCAGGCCCATTGCAAGTTGCTGTACTCTGTCGTCTACTCTAAGCCATCCTAGGTTGTCAAAGTGGGCAAGGGTGAGGTGGGTTCTAGGAGTCAGGTCAAAGGTCAAGCAGTAGTCTGACTAGTTTGTTTTGAGATGTTTGTAATTAGGTTTTTAGTGCCTTTGAGGTGCTTTGGTACCATGAGGTGCAAGAATAGTCGTAGTACCCTTGAATCAGTGCTAAGTTAGTTAATTCCGTGGACTTTGTAGCTCTGAAGAAGAGGAGGCTAACAAAGTAAGCTAAAGCTAGCTGACGGAGCTAACAAGCTAGCACGATGGCTATGTTTCGGATCGGTAACTTATCGGAATATAAGGAGGGACAAGAGGATTTCGAATCTTACTGTTGGCAAATGAAGTGGATGAGGAAAAAAAGGTCAGTGTGTTCCTAACTGCCATTGGAGCAGAAGCATACAGACTGTTGAAAAACCTACTCAGTCCTGACAAGCCGAGTGCAAAGACGTACAAGGAGCTATGCGATACGCTCAGGGAGCATTACAAGCCAAAGCCAATCGTGATTATGGAAAGATTCCGTTTTCAAAAGAGAAATCAGCAGGATGGTGAGTCAATTGCGGAGTATGTAGTAGCATTGAAGCAACTGTCAACTCACTGATTTTGGTGCACATTTGAACGATGCACTTCGCGACCGTTTTGTGAGTGGATTAAAAGCCGAAGACGTGCAAAGGAGACTGTTATCGCGGCAAGCGCTGACGGTCAAGGATGCATGCGAGACTGCATTAGCAATGGAAATGGCATCACTCAATGCACAAGAATTTTCAAGCAAGCTGAAGGAGACGGGAAATGTAAACTGTGCGGGAAAATGAAAAAAGCAGTGGAAAACACACACCGTACACAAAAGAGCTGGCAACCAAAACAAGATGGTGACCAGAAGGAGTTTAAGCCTTGCTACAGATGTGGGGGTAAGCAGCATTCACATGAGGCATGTAAATTCAAGGATGAAAAGTGCCACAATTGTTCGAAAGTGGGACATATTGCACGGATGTGTAGAAACAGGAAGATGCATTATGTACAACAGGAGAGGCTGGGGAAAGTGATACAGATGAAGAGCTTTCTGTGTACACAGTGTACACTGCTGCTAACAAAACACATGGCATTCACATCCCTGTTACAGTTGAAGGCAGGGTGGTGGATATGTTACTGGACACAGGAGCTCAAGCAACTAGTTTCAGAGACTGTTTACAGAAAGTCGTTAGCTCATCTAACCCTGAGGAAATGCAACACAAAACGGTTCACTTTTACGGGAGAGAGAATCTCCACGCTGGGAGAAGTGACAGTGAATGTAGAATATGAGCGGCAGACAGACAAGTTGCCCCTGGTGATTGTGAAGGGAGACAGACTAGCGCTGCTGCTAGGTTGGGACTGGCTGAAGATACTCAGGCTGAACTGGAGAGAAATATTCACGGTGAGAGCCAGCAGTGACAGTGATGGAGACGTGGAGGCAGTGTTAGAGAAACACAAGGCTGTGTTTGAGGAAGGCCCCCAGCACAATCCGTGAGTTCAAAGCCTCTATCAGAGTAAAGCCAGGAGCCCAGCCCATCATCAGGAAGGCTAGACCGATGCCGTATGCCCTCAAAGAACCAGTTGAGAAGGAGCTGGATCTACTGGAAGGACTGCATAATATCCAAGGTTGACAGAAGTGAGTGGGCGTCGCCCATAGTCATAGTCCCAAAGGCGGATAAGTCGATCAGGATCTGTGGTGACTACAAGGTAACCATAAACCAGAGTGTGGAGGAAGAAACATACCCACTACCGAACACAGAGGATCTGTTCGCAACATTGGCTGGAGGAAAGTTGTTCACCAAATTGGACTTGTCACATGCCTATCAGCAGTTAGAACTGGATAAGGACTCTGAAAAATACCTCACCGTGAACACGCACCGGGGACTGTATGTGTATCACCGTCTCTCATATGGAGTCTCCAGTGCGCCATCCATCTTCCAGGGAGTGATGGATCAAATCCTGCAAGGGCTAGACCACGTGACATGTTTTCTGGATGACATTCTCATCACAGCGGAGTCTAAAGAGGACCACTTGAAGATGCTGGACGAGGTCCTGAGTCGTCTGGGGAGATTGAAACGTGCCAAGTGCAAATTCATGGAGAGCAGAGTCGAGTATTTAGGGCACATGGTGGACAGCAAAGGACTCCACCCCACCAAAGAGAAGGTGGAAGCGATACTGAATGCTCCAAGCCCCACAAATGAATCTGAACTCTGTTCATTCATTGGATTATTGAACTACTATGGGAGGTTCATAAAGAACCTGTCTTCTCTGTTACTTACAACCACTGTATGCACTACTGAAGAAGGACAGACCGTGGAAGTGGACAGCGGAATGTGACCAAGTGTTCAAAAAGGCGACAAACCAGCTGTTAGAGAGCACAGCGGTTGTGCATTATGACACCAAGAAGCCAATGAGGCTTGCATGCGATGCATCACCCTAGGGCATAGGTGTCAAACTCACGGCCCGCGGGCCAAATGCGGCCCGCCACGTCATTTGATGTGGCCCCCCAAGAGCTCTAGTTAAAAAAAAAAAAAAAAAAATGTTTACATTAATCTTGGGTTAAAAAATAGCGGTGTTAAAATAATTGTGGGTTAATGCGTTAATAAAGCTTTGACAGCCTTAGTTATTACACATTCTTACACATACATGTGTGTTGAACATCTGAGGTATTGATGAAGTAACAAAGGAAAAAAGTCAAAAGCACTTACTCCTCAGACATTCTTTGACAATTTTACAGCCCAAAATACAAAAAAGATCCAGGCGGAATAGGTAACAAAGGGTTGAAGAAATATTGTCTGAACTGTCAGATGCAAGCTGGCTGTGTGACATAACCGAGCATCTCGCTCAATTGAATAAGAAGCTGTAGGGACGCAAACAAGTCCCACCCAAAACTTGACCAATATAGTTGTGAACTGAGACAACCCTTATTTTGTTATTTTTGAGTACAGTTACAGTTGTGTGTTCATGCAGACACATAATAGCAATTTCATTACGAATTGAAAATGGGGGACCCTGATGTAAACAAGTCGAAAGTCTTTCTCTGGTCTGCATCCCCTTAACAATTGTGTGTATTGAGCTGTACTGTACTGTACCCATTCTGCAATCTGTTAATTAAAGTTAATTAAACTATCTTCCATTAGTTGGATGTATGGCCTCTGCAAGGTTGTGTGCAGCCATTTGTTTTTGTAACATCTGCTACATCTGTCCCACGTGTTCTTTGCAGCTCACAGGTGTTAGTTCTGCCCCTCTTGACTGTGACAAAAAGGTTTTGAACAAACTTAATGTCATAGCTTGTATTTGATGATATTCTTCTTTGTTATTTACTTGAATGGTTTGATCATTGATTGATGGAGTAATATGGGGTTCTGATAAACTAAAATTATTTGTTAAAATAACATAAGCTAACATATATTTTTACATCTATGCAAATGCATATGTAATATGTATAACTTGAATAAGTAATAAATACAGAAACAACATGTTTAACAATATGTAAATGAGTAGCTACATTTATTTTACATTACATTAACATTTATACGGTCTTTGGCCCTTTGAGGGCAACCATAATGCTGATGTGGCCCTCTGTGAAAACTCAAAATGGCTCGAAGTTGTTCCCATGACAACCACTGTGAAGTGACAGTGAAGACCATTGACGTTCTCCGGAACATTGCTTCTCAGGGCCTACCAGAAGAAGTGGTTTCAGATAATGGACCACAATATACATCCTGTGAGTTCAAACAGTTTCTGAGGAGCAACGGTATCAAACATACACTGGTGCCAGCATACCACCCCGCCTCGAACGGCGCAGCGGAGAGGTCCGTACGAACCGTTAAAGCAGCACTCATGAAACAGGTTATTGGAGAAGAGGTTCTGCAAACCAAATTGTCACTACAACACAGACTGGCAAACTTGCTGTTGATGTACAGGAGCACACCGCACTCTGTGACAGGAGTCCCACCAGCGGAGCTGTTCTTAAAATGTCAACTGAGAACCAGATTCAGTCTACTCAAACCAAGCCTGGCGAGAACAGTTGAAGAAAAACAACTAAAGCAAAATACCTACCATGACAAAACAACAACAAAGCTGAGAGATCTACAGCCAGGTGACCAAGTGCATGTAAAAAACGTCCGTGAGGGAAAGGAAAAGTGGTTAAGAGCAACAGTGGTAAAGCGCCTCGGACCAGTCAGGTACCTGATCGACGATGGAGGGAGACAGCGCTCAGTCCATATTGACCACTTACTGTTCTCCAGAGAAGAAACACCATACCAACACATCAGTGACAATGTGACACAGACTCGGGATTTCACAGAGCCGTCTGTCAGACCAACCACTAAAGAGACTCAGATCACCAGGGAGTCCACACCAGGACCAGCTCACACTCCGAGGAGGCCGGCAAATGACAGCCCTGAACCGCCACCGCAGCTTCAGCAAAGCCCAACACAGCATAAACCATCGCAGAGTACAGCTCAACCCAGTGACACTCTGCCGACACCTGTTAAAGCAAGCAGTCTTACCCTGCGCCGGTACCCGCAAAGAGCGCACAGGACACCAGCAAGGTTCAAGAATGATTAGATGAGACTCAAGCGGGTTAAAGAGAAACAAATGTTCTTTCGTATTAGTGATGTTATGTTCTGTGGATGTTTTAATAGAACAAAGGCACTTTAAAGATACGGGTGTTGTTATAACAGTAATTGTTGAAGTGATTTTGGTTATGTGGATAACAAAGGAAAAGAAAAACGAAACAGTACGAGTTTGTATTTACAGGGAAGGAGTGTAATGTATTGGATATTACATATAGCCTATAGCTAGTGTCAGCACCCTCTACTGGCCACTATTGTCATGCCCTGTATTGCGACCACTTGAATAAGTAAACCTGAGTTATAAACAAGCATCGTGTCTCCGGGTGTTATTCTTAGAGTATAAGAACCCTAATATGCTACAGTAGTAGTAGCAGTAGTAGTAGTAGTAGTAGTAGTAGTAGTAGTAGCAGTAGCAGTAGCAGTAGTAGTAGCAGTAGCAGTAGTAGCAGTAGTAGCAGTAGTAGCAGTAGTAGCAGTAGTAGTAGTAGTCATGGACCGCGGAACCGGTAGGGCCAGTAGGGCCATGGCCCTACCAACTTTGGGGTGTATCAAACATCAAACATTATGTAAACATTAATAACATTAATAATAATAATAATAATAATAATAATAATAATAATAATAATAATAATAATAATAATAATAATAATAATAATAATAATAATAATAATAACATTAATTAACATTAACACTTTCTATGCCACTCACGAGTTTTCTCTGAATTATTAATATCTCGTTGAAAGCCACTCACGAGATTTCTCGGAATTCTTTTATTTTTATTTTTTTAGTGATCTGAAATCATATTGCATCATGCGAGCCTACCCTAGTCTACCCGAGAGCCGCCGGCGATCAGATGTGGAAAAAAGCGCCCCCTATCGTCTCCCAGATGACATAAGGGATTTTGGAATGGACTCAATGAAAATGGATGGGGGAAAAAATCCTGTACTCCACATTTTCCAGTCCACTGATGCAGCCGGGGTTATTAGAGTTCATTCTGGAGCCTCTGAGCCCTGTGGAATCATGTGTTCTACTGTACACACGTTGGATCTATACACTTATCGATTTTTTCGAATGGTGATCAGGAATTGGAATATACCAGTTGGATACCATCTGATGTCAGGTAAGGAATCTATGTTATCAGTGTTAGGATAATCAGACTCATTTTGATGAAGATATAAGCTGTTTTGTGAAATGTCCTCTATCGGTTTCACTGTAAAAATCCAAGAGGAAATGAACACGGCGATTATCCGTGCGCGGCTCGAATGGGCGTGCATGTACGTATAATATTGATCATCTAGCGTTTATTTGAAAACGATTCATAAATAGGCTGACAAATATCAACGTTCTGGAATATTCCAGTAAAAGACGATTATCATAGAATGGCCCAGAAGGGACTGTTTTTTACCTCAAAACGGGTGCTTTTCAAAATGCTCTCAAACGGAAATGAAGCGATAAAAAACCAATCTGCGACGGGCAGATTAGACACATAGCCATAATTTAAAACATAGATTAGGCGATATTAAGGTTAACATTGGCGCCGATGGTGGCATTCAAGCGCTAACTCTGGCGCCACCTCGTGGCACTGAAAGTGTTAACAGTCAAATCAAATGTATATCAGCAAATACATTTACGTTCTTAATGTATTGCACTTCCACGCGCTTCCCGGGTATAATTTCCACTGTAAGCCTACGTAAAAGAAAAACAAAAAAAACTTGAACTAGCCAAGCGACAAATTCTGTTTCCTAATGATTGATTGGCTATTGTGTCATGTGAGCACGGCACGCTGCACACAGAGGTAAGCTCATATTAACGTGCATCCATTTCAAAATAGCGCTCTAGTAGACAGCCTCTATCTATACGAGAGATTGCATTGATTAACATGAAGCGTCGAAAAATCACAGATTTCTTTGGGTCAAACTCAAAGTTAACCACCACCGTCACTCTAGCGGCAGCCAACCATGAGCTCTCCGAGTCTGAGGAACCAGCACCGGCAGCAGTAGAAGAATTTCCAATTCCAGAATTTCCAATTCAAGCTAGCCCCTCTGCCGCGCCAACGTTGCCCCAGCGGGACCAGAGCATCCCCGACCCCAAGTCAGTGCACCTGCCGCGGCTGCTGCTCCTGCTGCGAGCCTCGCAGACGTCCACTGTTCCAGCAAGTGCTGCAGGGATCTATCAAAGTCCAATCAACCAAACGACCCTGCTGTTCTCGCAGGTACAAAAAGGATACAGGGAGAAGGTACATCTCAGAGAAACCGGTCTGTTCATTCCAAGTGGTTCAAGGACCACAGATGGCTAACATTTTGCCAAACAAGAGCAAAACTGTTCTGCACACAATGTCGTCTTTGGACAATGAAAGGACTCGGTTCTGGTTTAAGCAAAACCAACGAGAATGCATTTTCAGTGCTTGGATTTAAAAATTGGAAAAACGCTGTACATTCTTTTAAAAAACATGAGAGTAGCAAATACCACAGAGAGGCCATGGCTTACTACCAGTTACACGTTTCCCAGCAACCTAGCATTGCAGCCCAATTAGACACCCAACTGAAAGCTAAGCAAAAAGTCAGACGAGAGATGCTAGTCAAGGAGATAACATCCATTATGTATCTCATGGGTCAGGGCATCGCTTTAGATGGTAATGATCCCCAGAATAGCAACCTTTACAAGCTATTGCAATTGCGAGCCCAGGACTGTCCAGAAATTGACCAATGGCTCACTGAAAAAAATTACATGAGCCATGACATAATAAATGAGCTGATTCATTTAATTTCACGTTGCGTGTTAGGCCAGGCGCTTTCACCTATTCGTGATAATGCATTTTATGCATTACTAGCGGACGAGACCAGAGACATTTCAAACAAAGAACAGCTTGTGTCTCTGTTTCGCTGGGTTGATTACAGTTATGTTGTTCACAAGGATTTTATTGGATTATTTGATCTACCCAAAGCCGACGCCTCGACCATTGTCGCTGTGTAGCTGGTTTAAGGCCTACTCTTCAATGTCGGTCGTGCATAGGAAGTGAAGACGGGCCGTGATCCATTTCCATATTTATTTCACCTCTTCAAGCACCCAGTATAGACTGCCATTTTTAATCAACATTGAAATAACACATGGAATAAAACAGTACAATAAACCAATACAAAATAAACAATATGGGTCACTCATTTACCTGTTAAAACAGATACAAGACTGTGTTATGTCTTGTCTTGTCTTGTTTTATCTTGGCCACAAGATGGCGCCCTCAGCTCACAGGCTCTCTTCAATGGGAAAATATATCACAGTCAGGTCGAGGCCTACACCACATATGTCATACACAAAAGATCGTCACCACTGCTAAATAGCTTAATAACAAAAAGTGCACAACTGCTCATCTTTAACATAGATACTTATTATATACAACTGGGTCATTGCTCGGCAACTTATTTACACATTTAAACCATCATAACGTTCTTTTAGACCAAAGATATGTTTAGAGATGATGAGCGACCATCTTACCTCTTCAAGCACCCAGTATAGACTGGCGTGAAGAGGGACGCGCAAGGGGAAATACGTCACTTCGGCAGGAAGTGACGATTTCAAAATAAAAGACTGAGAATAAAAATAACAATAAACAAATTAAAATAAAACGTGAGGGAGGGATTATTCGTGAAATACATAACAGTATATTATATATATACCTGCTACATACTCCCCCCCTGAATTTCACTAAAATCCTGAACGACAGACTGGACACACACTAACAGGGACCTCCAACACACGTCAGAACCGGCACGGGTTTACATGAAGAAACATATCTTCAGAATCAGCTAGAAGCTACCTGTCAAACAGGTTCAGAGAAAACAAAAGGGTGATCAGTCCTATGTTCCTCCTAGAATCGCTTGGTGCCTTATACACCAAACCTATACCTGGCCTATACGAGTCCCCTATCTCATTTGTGAACACATGCAGTAAATACGCTACTTACAGTGACACATTGCAAGATACAAGTGTACACAGACTAAACAAATATGCACTAACTGCAGCAACTACTGTACACTGCCCATTGACCTTACATAGCATCGGCTCCTACGGTGTGAGCTAACTGCAGCAACTACGGCAACCTGCCCTGCAACCTAAACACCTAGATACAAACACAGGACGTGAAAATCAAGGAGCGTGAAATCAAAAAGAAATTTGAGCTCTGCACAAAGCACAGAGTTCCCGTGACATGCCAGAGAGTTCCCGACTCTGTATGCTCAGGGCACCAGCTCTGCACCAAGCAGAGAGTTCCAGTGACACGACAATAAAATTCCAGGCTCTGCTCACTGCCATATAACCATATTCCCAATTATACTATGTACATGTATATAAACCAATATCAAAAAAATTATGAACTCCCCTCTACGACATAGGGATCCATCTTCTTTCTCTTACTACAAAACGAGCTATCAGGAAAGAAGGAAAAAAAAGTATATATATTCCACTAATCACAAATTTTTTTCTCCAAATGCTTCACCACCTTTAACAAAACAGAAAAACAAAAACTGACCACCAGTCCTTTCCAACAACTCAACTGTCCTTGTTGTGAAGGGCCAGATTAAACCGAATATATATATTTATTTATATATATATATTTAATTGTATTTGTATATTCTCTAATATTCCCTGATATCCCTTGTATATTCCTTGTACAATATGCATTGAATATCCATTCTAGCCTACTGAACATCCCATAATAGTCTCCATTCTACTATTGGTCGAGACCTTGGTGCCAGGCTGCCATACCCCTCAGACCCAGTTCAAACGTACCGCTCCACATGTACGAACAAGTCCTAGTTCCGCGTAGGAATCTGACTACCGCACCACTAATGGGACTATTTGTTCATAGTGCGTATATATACTGCGCTACTAAAGTAGGACTTCCTTTTCAGTCCAGTTTCTTACCCTCCAATAGAGTCACAGACGTAAAGCCTCCCCGCGACGCCACGTGTGGGAGTAAGGCCAAGTTCGTGTATATTAATATTTGAATAGTCATATTTGGCACTATATCGTCGAGTTGGACGTAGTCTATTAAGCTAATAATAGTCTGTTAATATATAGTGCTTCGTGCGGTGAGAATACTACCGTAGTCAGTACCCCATCGTTTCGGGCAGAGAACTGGCTGCTTATCCAGGGTGGTTGACCCCACGTGAAGCTGCACCCGAGGAGCCCCAGAGCCGACGAGCGAGTGGACCTGTATACCGGATTATTCTACCGACGACAGCCCGCCTTCCCAGGCACGGATTATGCTTTGTATACTTTGATTATTCCATGGATAAAGACCCCCGACACTGCCGTGTGTTGGAACCCCCCCCCCTGGAGAGGACGCAAGGTGAGGAGACGCTCTGCAAGACGAGGTCGCTTCACGTCTCTCCTCCGTGGACCGGAGAACGCCGGCCCACAAAGAGTCCACCTGCTTTCATCTGTGGTCCAAGGATCGCCGGCGCATTGAACGGCACTACAGTGGGTTCACCTGGGATACCCTTGGCCGGATGAGGCAGCCGGATTCTACCCCCCCCCCCTCCTACTCCTGTCGGCTTACAAGCGACCGGATTAACCCCCCCTAGTGTGTCCAGTATATAATCATTAAAGTATCATTGCTGTTATTCCTTAAACTATTCCAGGTCGTATATGTACCACCTGCGCCTTCAGAGATTGGACATTCTCTATTGATATACCGACGAGTACTCTTGCCATAAAAGTGCATACTAATTCCATTCATAAATGTGATTGATTTGATTAAGTGCTTGCTCTACACACCATCGCTGTGTAGAAATAAAGACCTATTTCTAATTCGTACATTTGTGTTGGATCCGTTTCATCTACGTGACAGTGTTCATCATAATATATTTATGCCGTGTACTGGGTGGCCGAATATTAAGTACAAAGGTAGTGGTAGTAAGTATCATATCTAGTAATACAGTCAGGGAATTGTACCCCTCAGTTACAATTGGTCCTTCGAGCCGGATGGTAATTAGTGTAATATTAATATAGTGTTATTAATATTGAAATGGCCTATGATGAACACCACGAAACGATCCTCCTAACCAACGCCCGCAGCGCGAACGACGGCTCCCTCAGTACTTAGAGGCCTACGCTGTCAGTCAACAACCTAGTCTTCTACTAACAGTAAACGCGGTAAAACTAGAAAGTAAAAGTATGTCTAACCCCAACGCCCAGACTACCCCGACCATAGAGGCCCCTACGGGTTCTAATGTAACTGACCAAGTTCACGGTGGGGACCAGTGGGAACCAGACATGACTTCACACCCCGCCAGTACTGAAGAAGTAGTCCCCGATGAGTCCCGGGAGGAATACAACGCTACCGAGAGAGAACTCGGCACGGAAGAAGACGGGGAGAGCACCGTGGAGATAGAGCTCCAAGGCTCCGCAAGGAGTACCCCGAGGGAAGGCTCCCCTATACAACCGCCTTCTCCCAGCGAGGCAGAGAGGACCCTACAGCAGGCCTTCCTCATCAGCCTGAACGCCGCTGCTGAACGCGACCGACTGCAGATCCAGCAGCGGAGCGAAGAAGAGCATATACGTCTAGAAATAAGACGCATTCAGAGAGAAGAGAATGTGGCCCGAGACCGAGCAGACAGCCAGCGAGCAGCTGCTGGTGCTCTACGGGACGCAGAGCGCGACAGACAGCAAGCGCAACTAATAGAACAGCTGATCAGACGGACAACACCCTCTCCCTCCGCCAGAGGCTCCAGGAACTCGTCTAGACACACCTCCAGGGCGGCATCCCCTAGCCGAGTAAACAACCCTGAACTTGACCAACAGACGAGGTCTATACCCCCCACAGACCACCTCCCCCCACCGGTCCAAGCGAGACCTAGCAACCGGGAAGGAGCAGCATATCCTGTGGAGAGGCTAAACCAGAGACTACAAGCACTGGATGACCTAACTGAAGACGAAGAGGAAGAGGAGGAGAACCACGCCCGACGACAGCACAGTACTCTACCGGACCAGGAGGTCCGGTACAGCCCAGGCTATACTCCCGCGGAGCTGCGCTACAGACCCCCGACTCTATACACGGGTGAGCACGACGCACGACCCGCACCGAGGAACAGCACCTGGACAAGCGGGCCATGGTACACTGCCGGTACCAGCCCATACCAAGGAGCGGGAGGAGACTCGCCTAGGAGGCCTCTCCCCCAACGCTCGCCGATGTATCCACAGTCAGCGTCATACATTGACACGCCTATGGTACCCGACTTCACCCAAGAGAACCGGGCCCAGTATACGGAACTCCGCATGTGTCTGGAGACCATGTTGGTGGATGTATTGGATGAACGCCATAAATACGCCATCCTACTGAAGCACTTAAAGGTACCCCGCGCACATAATATAGCGCTCGCCTACGCGACTTCCACCACCCCATACACAGCAGCGCTGGTAGCATTGGACCAGAGGTATGGGCGCATATGGGATTACGTGATCCAGGAGATCCGACACATCGACCGCTTACCCCCAGCAATAGACAATCGAGCACTGGACGACCTGTCCATCAGAGTGCAGTCCCTGGTAGGGATGTTGGGAGCGCAGAGAGAGAAGGGGAGGCATGAACTTTACGCCAACTCAAATGTGGAAAGGATCTTGGAGAAGCTGCCGCCCGCTCGACAGGAGCGTTTTAGGCGACAGAGGGACCACCGAGACCCGAATGGCCCCGAACCGAACCTCCTCGATCTAGCAGACTTCCTGGCGAGAGAAGTCAGCAGCCTACGGCTAGATACATTCGGACGGAGCACCCCTGGCTCCAGAGAAGGAACCAGACGACTAAATGATGGAAGAAGATCGGTGACTGTGATGCACCAATCGGAGTCAGTACCGAGCAGCAGGAGCCACAGTACCCCCTCCAGAACGGAGAAGTGGAAGATAGTGTGCCCCTACTGTGAGAAAGAACACTGGCTAGCGCAATGTGACTCCTTCCCCAAGCTGAACGCGGAGGAAGCAAGTCAATGGATAAAGTCCAACAAGCGCTGTTTTCGCTGTGCGCGCTCACACATGGCAGCCGAATGCCGCTTAAAGAAAAGGTGCACCAAGTGCGATGGAGCCCATCTGAACATACTTCACGACAGTAACAGACGGCGCCCTTCACCCGCACCATCCAGCCGCAAAGCGAGCGTCATGTACATCGATCCCGCCAGCAGCAGTGGAGCCCGAGTACTCCTAAAAGTAGTGCGTGTGACACTAAGCTACCAGAATAAAGTCCTGGACACTTACGCCGTCCTCGATGACGGGTCAGAGAAGACCCTTCTGCTCGCCTCCGCTGCGGCCCAGCTAGGGCTGCGGGGAAGCGAAACCCAAATGACAATTCGGACAATAAGACGAGATTTGAAGACGATAAAGGGCGAGAATGTCTCATTCTCTATCGCAGCAAGCGGCCAGCCTGAGCGACGGTACCAGATTACAGACGCTTTCACCAGCCAAGAAATAGGACTGTCGCGGTACACATACCCCGTCGCCAAGCTGATGGAGAAATATGCACATCTGCACAAGTTACCGATCCCGCTCATAGACAATGCTATGCCGACCCTGTTGATAGGCTCCGACCATGCAGACCTCATTGTCCCGATAGACCGAGTTCATACCGGACCCCGAGGCTGTCCTGCAGCAGTCGAGACCCGTTTGGGATGGACTCTCCAAGGCCCGCTCGCCAAATCTCTCAACCGAAGTACAGCCACTAGATGTCTCCACTCCCGAGTCACAGAGGGAGAAACCGCACTCCTGCAACACGTAGAGCGGTTATGGACCTTGGAACAAATGCCCTTTAAGAACGGAAAGAAAGACATTCGCTCTAAAGATGACATTTACGCCATTCACCTCCTCGAGACAGGGACCAAGAGAGTCCTGGTCAACGGCGTGTTGAGATACGCCACGCCACTCCTGCGGCGAGAAGGAATGCCTACTTTCCACGCCAAGACAGACGCCACAGAACGGTACCTGCTGAACACGGAGCGGCGCTTAGCCAAGAACCCCGCCCAAGAGAGTGTATACCGCGCTGAGATTGAGAAGCTCATCACAGCGGGACACGTCACAAAGATGGACATTAAAGAGGCTAACCAGACCACTGAATCGTGGTACGTGCCTCACCACAAGGTCCATCACAACGGTAAAGACCGCATAGTATTTAACTGCAGCTACCAGATCGGATCCCAAAATCTGAATAAAGAGTTACTGCCCGGTCCCACACTCGGCCCCTCCCTACTCGGCGTTCTACTCCGCTTCCGCCAGGAAAAGGTGGCCATCAGCGGGGACATTAAAGGAATGTTCCTGCAGGTGAGATTAGTAGAGGCGGACAAGCCCCTGTTACGGTTCCTGTAAGCACCCAGCCATCTACCAATGGGAAGTCCTCCCCTTCGGAACGACGTGCAGCCCCTGCCGTGCTACATTTGCACTACAGAAACATGTAGCAGAGGACCCAGCAGCGGACGAAGAGGTCCGACACAGCGTAAAGAACAGCTTCTACGTAGACAACTGTCTACAAAGCCTTTCAACCCAGGAAGAAGCCGAGGCTCTCCTGATTAAACTCTGCGCCTCATTGATCAAAGGCGGCTTTGATCTCAGGCAGTGGGCCAGCAGCGATCCGCAAGTACTGCGCAGCCTCTCCTCCGAGGACAAGGCAGCCAGCAGCGAGACCTGGATGGCTACAATCCCGGGAGAAGCCCAGGAGATGACCCTGGGATTGGTGTGGCGATTCAAAACAGATTCGCTTCACTACAGACACAAGCCCCTGACTACAGAGCAGGGAAGGCCGGCGGCGGCGCCGACCACCAGACGGAGTGTGTACACAACACTCGCCCGACAATATGACCCGCTAGGATGTATTCTACCGTACACCACCAGGGCAAAAATGATTGTACGAGCATTGTGGGACAAGGACCAGGGCTGGGACGACCCCATTCCCGCACACCTTGCATCCACCTGGAGAGAGTGGGAGATGGAGCTCCACTCACTCCCAGGCGTTAATATGCGCCGAAGCTACTTCCCACCCACGGTGAGGCCAGAGACATGTAAAATGGACTTACACGTCTTCAGTGACGCCTCAGAGGTCGCATACGGATCAGTAGCCTACTTGCGGGCCCAAGAGAAGGGGGGAGAGATCTACACAGCATTTGTCCTCGCCCGCTCGAGAATAGCCCCACGCAAGCAACAATCTATCCCACGTCTAGAGCTCTGCGCAGCCCTAGCCGGAGCGCACCTAGCCACGCTCATCCAACGTGAGCTCACCATACCGGTGTCTAGAACAATCCTGTGGTCAGATTCCACGACAGTACTCGCCTGGATCAAATCAGACTCATGCAAGTACAAAGTCTTCGTGGGAGTCAGAGTCACCGAGATTCAAGACTTAACCGAAGAGTTAACCGGAGAAACAGAGTGGCGCTACGTTGATACAAAACAGAACCCAGCTGACGTCATCACCCGGGGGATGCCCCTGGATGACCTCACCCGTCGCAATGTCTACAGTGACGGCCCCGCATTCCTAAGACTCCCGGAAGGACAGTGGCCCATGCCTATCCCGAGGGAAGCAAGTCCAGAGGAGGTGGAAAATAAGAAGTCTGCGTTCTGTGGATTGAGTACTTTTCCGCGAGCTCTCAATAGCCTGGAATTCACCTAAAACCAGCGTTTTGTAACCGAATGAATGAGCCTGTGCATCATATGCGGTTCCATGTGAAACGTAAACAAACAGACAAGAAAAAAACGATAAAAACTACAATTCCCAAAATGGTCGTTCCTCGTAAACCCGGAAGTCTAACAGGGCCCGAACACGGCGTGCTCTGCCTCTGTTGATACCGGAAGTCGCTCTCCTAGCATGTCGCGAGAGTTGCACCCCAATGTTATTTCCTGTATAACGTTAACTCGTCGCCCAATGCTCGGCGCGATATCAGCCGGTTCTTAACTTAATAAAGCAACGCGACGGGTTCTATAATACTGTGCACATACAAACGAAAATTAAACAGACAAACAAACAATAATACATAAAAGATAACGTGTGTATATACCTGGTCTGTATCGGATCGCTGTTCGTTTAATCGACCAGCATCCTGCTGCGATAAGGCTTGGTTACCCTCGATTTACCTATACATCGTTATTAAAGCATAACGACCGAACCTGAACTTCGAAATTTAACAGCGCTATATAGTAGATTCCATATACCATTTAACCAAATCAAATCAAATCAAATCAAATTTATTTATAAGGCCCGACAACACACGTTAATGTCCCCATGGGCCGTACAGGTCTTCTTTAAACAAGTCAAGAAGAAAACATAACAATAAGTCAAGAACAGAACAAGAACACCATAAGGTCCAAACATTTTTAGATGAATGCAAAAAAAAATGTAAAATTAAAGAATGCAAGCACTCCCAGACATACCCCACGCGAAGGTAAGGAAAAACTCACTAAAACCTAACAATAGGGAAAAAAGCTCCACAGGCAGTGTGGAGGAGAGAAACCTTAGAAGGGCCATTCAAGGGGGGATCTCCCTTCTTAGATGTTGGTGATAGTAGTGTTGCAGACGGACAGTTGGTAAGCATGCACTCATGTGTGTAGTGAAACACAGATGAGTGCATGCAATAGCAACTGAACATTTTGAAAGATTAAAGATAAAGCTAATAGCGATAGCAACTGAACATTTTGAAAGATTAAAGATAGAGCTGATAGCGGATCTATTTGAGGCACAGGGGCGGCGCAAAGAGGGTCACGTCCTCCCCATCTTAGTCATGGGACATTCAACACTCCGGTCATTGCGCAGGGACAGCCGGAGACAGGGAGATAGGGGGCGGCGCAGAGAGGGTCGCGAACTCCCCGACATCATCGCGGGACGTCCGGCACTCCGGTCACCACTACGAGACCTCCGGAGACAGGGGGGCACGCAGAGGGGGTCGCAACCTCCCGGCCTTCATCACGGGATGTCCGACACTCCGGTCAGCACTCCAGGACAGCAAGTCATAGGGGGACAGGGAGACGGGACAGGCGTTAGACAGCTCATGTGATTGTAGTGGGCGGACATAGCAATAGATACAAGTGGTAAGCATATATGTGAATGGAGTAGATATATGAAGTAAGCATATTATGTGAAAAGAATAGAAGTACTTAACACAGCAATGAAACCAACACTCACGGTCTCGAAACACACGCGATTAATGTCCCGTTTAATGCAGGACTACCGTCCTACCGGAACGTCCCGTAGTCAGCTACCCGCCTATCTGTACTGATAATGGTTTAACTAATCCAAATATATCGTTCTCAGGAATGGAAGAGATCGTAGGCTTAGTCTGAGGTTGAAACTATGAATAGTACAACGTTACTCTGGTAAATCTAATTATGATACTACCAGCACTCGGTCGTTCTTCCCGCCTATTTGCAGAAGAATCTGAAGTATACTATCTTCATTTATACCTATATCTAAGTTCTGTGATCGTATAGTCTTTTACCCTTCTCCTCTGCATTGTTTGGTATTTCAGATGTTCGGTTCAATTAAGGAAAGAAGCTGACGAGGTGGTCCAATCAAACAAACTGCGGTGTTTATTTCCATTTCTAAATAAACCACAGCTTATGAATCAAAACAAGTACAAGCTCTTTGCTTCAATCTAATTGTCTCTTTGGTGTGGCAGTTCTGTCCATGATCTGATCAGCTAGGGCCGATCAGAGCCGTTTCTCCGGTGGTGGTGTTTGTTGTCTCTCGGGTTTCCCATGACAACACGCGGCCTCTCTTTGTGGTGGTCGCCAAGGCAACCTTGCTTTCGGATCCTCAGCAGGTTGGGAGCGCTTGGTTTCGTCTACCCTCGGTGGCAGGATCTCCTGCTGCGAGGCGATCGTCTATCCTCGGGTGTCTCCGTGGCTCTGTGGGTGTCCGGCTCGGCTCTCGAGTCTCCGGCTACCCCGTCTGTCTGGTTGCGTCTCAGCGCTCCAGGTCTGTCTCTCAGTCTCCAGGTTCCTTCTGTGTGTGTCTCGCTCTCGTCCATCTCCATCCGCCCTGCTTATAGGGAAAAAGAAGGAACTCCCCCCCCCCGTGTGTCCCAGGGCTCGGGCTTCTCCATTGGCCAAAAGGATCTTCTCGCTGAGTGACACGTCATGACACGTCAGCCTTGGTCTGCTGACACAACATTTCCACAATAGAATCTGCCGGGCTGTTTTAGCAGTTAGTCATTACCTTATTAGGGGATCTGTTCAATGAGTAACACGTCCTACGTTTTCTTGTGACACAATGTTTACACAGTCTAGATTGGGGAGACAGAGAGGCTCTCGATTCACAGATAATAGCATATACGTTTTTCAACAGAAAATAGATATTTGGTCTCTGAATAACAAATAAAAAGTCCTATGTCATGGTTCTTTTATCCTTTATTATTCTAGAGTTTATTCTTTATTGTAACTACCGTTTTCCTCATAGTTTTAAGAGTTATGTCCATGTTACTAATGAAATTGAACTTTATTTGATTGTTAGGGGGTATTTTCCTATTCTAAAGTAAGCTGTAATCTAGGTTGTATCTCTATTTGATCCCTAAGTATTTGGTTCACTTATTGTCAACTTTTCTGGTTTTGCTAAACCTATTATCTAATGTAATTTTGTATGACAGATAACTTTTTAGTACATTATTGATTGCACTGTTTTAACTGGTGGCCTTCTACTGTGATGTGTAAGGGAGATTCCAACCGTCGGTGTCACCTTTCTGACCTCTGGGTCTTCGTCAGCAGCTGCCGTGTCGTAACCTGAAATTGCTTACTAGTGTCAATATGACCTTTGATCTCAACTGTTATTTTCAGTTTGTCTTCCTGTTCTAAGATAATTAGTTCCTTCCTCCATCTGTTTGAGATGGCCATTCCTAAACACAGCTGCTAACCTCATCTGATAAGGTGCTATTCTGAACCGGTAGAATGTACCCTAGCGTCATAAACAGTCCTTTGCCTTATCAGCGAACCACCATCTGTGCTCAGCCCTGACGGCAGATCTGTCCTGGAGTTTGGCTATAGATTTTGATTTGGATGCAGTCTGGGAAAGTAATCTTTAACCGTTTTAATCACTAAGTATTCTGTTCAGTTTTTCTGTTTAATTTAGATAAATTCACGACAAATCATAGAACAGTTTCTAACAGAGTAGCGTTTTCCAAGGATATCACATCTAATAAGCCTACGTTTCTTGCCTTGTTGCCTATATTTTAGTCTGCACCAGCTAGACTAGGGATAGCAATCCAACAACCTATGTTGTGCCTTAGCTTTTGGTCGCCACCAGCTCGACCGGGAATAGCACTACAACCCAGAAAATCCTCTCAGAACCGCCTGATAAGGACCGGGGTACACGCGTTTCCCCGTAACGATTCACAATACAGATCAGATATATTAATGCACATTATTCTCACTCAGCCATGATCTCAATATGGACAACATACTGTAACATTCACCTGGCACAGAGAAAAGCGGGAAGGTTTTAATTCCTTGCCATATATTTGGTCGACCATTCTATTATACTCACTTTTCTCTGTATAGATGAAACAATACAGCACGCTGGGAGGACGCAAAGAGTCCGTCACGAGTTCGTAGACGCCAATTGTGGGATATTGTGAATATCCTGAAGAATGTTCTCAGTCAACCAAGGTTCAGTTAATAACAAGGTTTATTAACTAGACCGATAGAATTATACACATAGTATTAGAGAGAATGGCTGAGGGGCTCGCCCCAGGTGATCAGCTGAATGACCCAGGTAGAGCCCTCGAATGCTGTCGGGAGGAGCCCTTTATAGTGAAAAAGGGGGAGGAGGGGGACCCATTTGATAGGTCAAATGGGTGTGGGGGGGACACAGGATAGGGGACAAAGGGGAGGGGAATGTCTTTACATGAGAGAGTTGGGGAATCATTATATTATTCCACACTGCCTATCCCCATCAAGCAGAGCTCGAGCCTCCACAGCTTCAAGAGAAGCATCAGGAAGTGGCTCATGGACAGAATAAAGGAATAGCCCCCTATAGTTTGAATGGGTTTCCAATCAGTTTTTAGTTATTGTGGGGTATACAATTTTAGCTATAGGTTAGTCTTCTAATGTTTTAAATGTATGTGTTTTGTGTTATTGTCGTGTTTTTGTTGTGGCCTAACAGCCCTGGGACCATGACGGAAATAAGGGTTTTACTCTTTCTCATGTTATCCTTTGGATCCTTGTTGTGTGTTTTTAATCCATCAATAAAATTAAATCTAAATCCAGACAATTTCGTGTTTTCCATGAAAACTCACACTTATATTTATCAAATGAGTTGCAAATTGAATTGAAAATATAGTAAAGACATTGACATGGTTAGAAATAATGATTTTTATTTTAAATAATAATTTTGTCCTTCAAACTTTGCTTTCGTCAAAGAATGCTCCCTTTACAGCAATTACAGCATTGTAGACCTTTGGCATTCTAGCTGTTAATTTGTGGAGGGAATCTGAAGAAATGTCACCCCACGCTTCCTGAAGCACCGCCCACAAGTTGGATTGGCTTGATGGGCACTTCTTGCGTACCGTACGGTCAAGCTGCTCCCACAACAGGTCAATGGGGTTGAGATCTGGTGACTGCGCTGGCCACTCCATTACAGACAGAATACCAGCTGCCTGCTTCTTCCCTAAATAGTTCTTGCATAATGTGGAGGTGTGCTTTGGGTCATTGTCCTGTTGTAGGAAGGAATTGGCTCCAATCAAGCGCTGTCCACAGGGTAGGCTATGGCATGGCATTGCAAAATTGAGTGATAGCCTTCCTTATCCGATAGTCTTACTGCAAAAGCGGCCCATTCGGAGCCTTCATAAGGCTGGTTACTATGACCACATGTAACCCATGTGTTACGCTTGCGTTGTGTTCTTGTGTGGTGTGGCGACATTAACCAGGCAGGAGGCAATACTGGGTCTTTACTGGCATCTGTGTGACATAGATCCAATATACAAAAGTGTTAGGTTTGGTGTGCAGTGGCTTCTTTTCACCTTCTCACTCGCATCCAGAATGACTGTCAAATTACACAATTATTATATATTATATTGTGTTTAGCCAAACAAAGTTAAATTCCACAAACAAGCTTAACAATCTTAACAAAAATATCAAATAAGACCCATATATCTCTATAATACAAATATGAAAATAAACACATTAGAGTAACATGTAACTTTGCTGTTTATAATCACACCAGCCAGACAACATATATAGCTGAACTGGTGTGGATTAGCTATACTGTATAAGGCTATTAAACATACAGCCTTTCATTTCACAGTAAAATCATATAAAACGTTTTCAAAAGAAACAGACGAAAACATCTCCATACCTGTGTGACATAGATCCAATATACAAAAGTGTTAGGTTTGGTGTGCAGTGGCTTCTTTTCACCTTCTGCCAAAACATAAGAATGACAAAATGTCAGCTGTGTGTGAATACACATAATGAAAAAACGCATAAATATAACAATGAGTTATGCTAGGTACCTAATTATAACATTAGCCCATCAAGACTAAACTAATACAGAATGGGTTAGTGATCTTCGATCCGAACAGAATGTACACAGGGTGAATAGAATATTTAACGGAACATGTAGCCATAAGTAGGGGTGGGACGATACATCGATCCAGATCGATACATCGATGTAATTATCAACAATCGAATCGGATCGATGCGATGTAATAAGATCGATTCATATCGATACTCTTATTTTGAAAATCCTGTGGCGAGTCTCATATCCGCCCAAGAACAACAGCAGTAGCTCCGTGTGTGTAGACGTTACAGCATAGCATTCTCCCTTTCTGTGTGTGTGTGTGTGCGCGCGTCTTTGGAAAGACCAGATGAGGTCAGAGGAGTTTGATGTTTAAATGTTATTTAAACATAAACAATATAATACATAATAAATGTAGGCCTATACATGATCATGCAACATCAACAAATTGTTGTAGGAACGGTTTGGGAGAGGGAGGTTGTGAGTTTTGAGTTCCAAAAAATGTAGCTTAAAGTTTAAAGCTCAATATATAAAAAGTGGCACTTTACAGTGAACAGGAGGTCTATTTGTATTAAAAACAATAGATTGATTTTCCTTTAAATGTCTGGAAGAGCTCAAAAATACAAATGATATTTTCATTACCTTTTTTTTGTTGATCTAAATGTTACTGATTGTGTTAAATGGGCATATGATATCATCTCATATCGATCGCAGGCACCTGAATCTAATCGTATCGTATTGTATCGTGAGAGACTTTGTGATATCGGCAAATATCGTATCGTTGTCCAAAGAATCGATATCGTATCGTATCATGATGAAACTGGTGATTCCCACCCCTAGCCATAAGTAGATAATGTTTAAAGCACAAATTACGACTTTTATAATGTTTATCAGGCGGAGACCAACGGACGCACCTCACCTCACAAATGTTCTTCTGTGTGATCCAAACACCTCAAACTTCGATTTGTCTGTCCATAACACTTTTTTCCAATCTTCCTCTGTCCAATGTCTGTGTTCTTTTGCCCATATTAATCTTTTCCTTTTATTGGCCAGTCTCCGATATGGCTTTTTCTTTGCCACTCTGCCTAGAAGGCCAGCATCCCAGATTTGCCTCTTCACTGTAGACGTTGAAACTGGCGTTTTGCGGGTACCATATGAAGCTGCCAGTTCAGGACGTGTGAGGCGTCTATTTCTCCAACTAGAGACTCTAATGTACTTGTCTTCTTGCTCAGTTGTGCACTGGGGCCTCCCACTTCTCTTTCTACTCTGGTTAGAGCCTGTTTGTGCTGTTCTCTGAAGGGAGTAGGACACACTGTTGTAGGAAATGTTCAGTTTCTTGGCAATTTCTCGCATGGAATAGCCTTCATTTCTAAGAACAAGAATAGACTGTCGAGTTTCATATGAAAGTGATATTTTTCTGGCCATTTTGAGAGTATAATCGAACCCACAAATGTGATGCTCCAGATACTCAACTAGCTCAAAGGAAGGCCAGTTTTATAGCTTCTCTAACCAGCAAACCCGTTTTCAGCTGTGCTAACGTAATTGCACAAGGGTTTTCAAGGTTTTTCTAATCATCCATTAGCTTTCTAATGCAATTATGTAAGGAAATTACCAAGGGTTCGTTTTTGTTGAATGACGGCAGCTGAACAGAATTGAGACAGGAGTCAGATGGCTAAATTGCCAGACGTTTACTAAAATCTCAAGGCACAGGAAAGATAGATCAATCTGGACCACTGCATGCACCTCCACACAGGGAGAGCAGTTGCGAGTGGCCCCGATACGTAAACAGTCACATCATTTTATACACTAGTTGGACACACCTCTTCTTGGTTTGATGATTGATGGCTGTCGTCGGGGACAAAGAAAAGCGGGGGGGGGGGGGGGGACGAGAAGGTAGGAGGGAGGGAATTTCAGCACGTGTCTCTCGGTGTAGAGTGGGGGCCAGAGATAATGTCTCCCTTGAGTCCCCCGTTCTGGGTGTTTTGTGTGTGTGTGTATGTGTGTATGTGTGTATGTGTGTGTGTGTGCGAGGCCGGACACAGCACTGGTCAGTTGTCAACGGGTTATAGAAAGTTCAGGGCCCTCATTCATCAACGTGTGCGTAGAACATGTTCTATTTCCACACGTAAGCACATAATTTAGAATGAGTGTACGCACAGGGAAGTCGGGATTCATCACACGTGCGTACACAGGTTCTACGCACACCTGTCATGATGAATATGACTTTGATCCTACGTTTGAGCTCGTGCACTGTTTTAAGTATTTGCATACCAGAAACGCCCCGAATATCCATATACGGTAATGGAATACACCCATGAAATGTGGAAAAATGGACTAAGCCGAGGGAAGCGTGTCATGAGACAGGCTGACAGACGTGTACACTTACGGTGATGTCGGATATGATATCTATTAACCATTGCTGCCTGGGCAGTGCAAACACTAATAAATACCGCGCTGGAATATGACTGCCTTTTCCCGTGTTGTTTGATTAATACCCAGGGATTAAAGTTCTCCTCAATTTTATTCCAAATCGCGATGGATCTCCCGTCAATTTTCTACCTGCTGCATATGATTTCTAGAGGCATACTACAATCTATTTTGATGTCAGTATTGGGTAGCCTATATAAACAATAATACGAGAGCATATACAAGAACAATGAATCTCACTGCATGTATGATGTAGCCTGCCTTTCAATACATGAACTGGTGTCATTGCAATGCGTTTTCTATTTTTTCTTATACAGTAAAAAGGGGGAAGAACACTATATTCATATGACTTGTATTCTGCTTACAGCTTCGAAATTCCACTTGTTTCGTTTAACCTAAAGCCTTTTAAATATAATCAAAACGTTCCCGTGTTTCTGCGGTCTGCGCAAAATAATAACGAGTTGAGCTTTATGATTTATGATGAATTGAAAATGGGGGACCCTGATGTAAACAAGACGAAAGTCTTTCTCTGGTCTGCATCCCCAATTAACAATTGTATGTACTGAGCTGTACTGTACTGTACCCATTCTGCAATCTGTTAATAAACTTTTCAATCAATCAATCAATCAAGCTACGCGGAGCACAGTCAGTCAGTAGCCTACACCCCGTATATTCCGATAACGCTATATAAACCATGCTGCATTCATTCTGAGAGAAAGATCTATTATTCCAAATGCTATTTATAGGGTTTTGACCATAATTACACTACTGTTGCTATTTTACAATGAACTATAATGATTAATGAACTACGGTTCGTACAGAACATGCCAGTGTTATTATGCACAGAAGCTCATTTCCTTGTTGTAATAATATATTCTACCACTGGGCGTCAGCTAAGTGTGCTCTGACCTGTGCGTAGACGTAAGCACGGAGTCAAGTTCAAGTTGAAATTGATGAATCCCACTCTTTGCTTAGAAATGATCGTACGCACAGGGTAAGCACAAATCTGTGCGTAGAACACGTTGATGAATGAGGGCCCAGGTACTTACTTTAGGCATAAATCTAGTAGTTCGTGCTTTTTGTGGACAAGTGAAGCTGTGTTATCGAAGGTTCGACGTAATTAGAGGTAATTAAGTGTAGGCATAAATCTATGTGTGTGTGCGTGCTCATCTATGTGTGTGCTTGTGTGTGTGTATGTGGGTCAGGCCATGTGAGCGGATCGGAGCGTGAGCGGCGCGGGGCGCGGAGCGGGCGGTTTTGACGTGAGCGAGGAGTGGGTTTTAAAATGGGTCGGCGCGACGTCCGGAGCGAGAGTTCTCCTCCGCTCCAATCCACTCCAGGTCGCTCACAGTGGTTTAACACTGTTGATGTAATATACATGCAGTACAATGCCAAAGCAACAGATGGCGATGTACAAACATGAAGGCCATTTTCAACCAATGAGAAGGGTGAACCTGTGATATCCGGTTCAGGCTTTGTCACTGTAGAGACGCCCACACTCACTCCTGATAGAAAACGTATCGACGCCATTGTTGTTGACGTTAGCTTGCATGCTAACGTTAATGGCAGCGACCATAGCATTGTGGCTCGGCTAGCCTATCATCGCTTAATAGAGCTAGTGGATGGATAAACAACGTTATTTAACATTGCAGAATGGGTACAATTACAATGCGGCTCAATACAAACAATTGTTAAGGGGCCCAGGGGGTGTAGACTGTTGTAGTTTGAGCTGATTTACACCATGCTCCAAAAAAAAATAAAAAATCTGCCGAGCGATCTGGCGCGGGGCTCGATTCAAGGTGAGCGGGGAGCGAGCGGAGAGCGACTTGGGGGCGGGGTCAACATGATCGATTAGCGGAGCGGACCAAGCTTTAAAGAGCGAAGAGCGGATTTCTCGGCCGCGCCGATCCGCTCACGTGGCCTGATGTGGGTGTGTGTGTGTATATGTGTGTGAGCCACGAAGGGAGTCACTGGTCGAGCTACAGCCCCAATAAATCAAAGGTGGCCTGACAGCTGAGAGGGGGAGATGTGTGTATGCATGTGATGTATGTGTGTGTGTTTGTCTGTGTGTGCGTGTATGTGTGTGTGTGTGCTCATCTATGTGTGTGTCTGTGCGTATCTGTGTGTATGTGTGTGTGTGTGTGTGCTATGTGTGTGTGTGTTTGTGTGTGTGTATGGCTTGTGTGGGTGTATGTGTGTGTGTGCGTTGTGTGTGAGGGCATGGGGGAGGCCAGCCAGATGTAAATGGAGACACAGCAGCGCCACAGAACTAAACAAAATCAATCAATTAGCAAACACAATGTACCATTAGAACACTGGAGTGATGGTTTCTGGAAATGGGCCTCTATACCTATGTAGATATTCCATTAAAAACCATACGTTTGCAGCTAGAAGAATAGTCATTTACCACATTAACAATGTATAGAGTGTATTTCTGATTAATTTAATGTTATCTTCATTGAAAAAAACTGTGATTTTCTTTAAAAAATAAGGACATTTCTAAGTGACCCCAAACTAGTATATATAAGTCTGTATGTATATAAATCTGTACAGTGTGTATATACGTCTGTACAGTGTGTATATACGTCTGTACAGTATATATGTCTGTACAGTATGTATATAAGTCTGTACAGTGTGTATATACGTCTGTACAGTGTGTATACCTCTGTATGTATATAAGTCTGTACAGTGTGTATATAAGTGTACAGTGTGTATATACGTCTGTACAGTGTGTATATACCTCTGTATGTATAAAGTCTGTACAGTGTGTATATAAGTCTGTACAGTGTGTATATACCTCTGTATGTATATAAGTCTGTACAGTGTGTATATAAGTGTACAGTATGTATATACATCTGTACAGTGTATACGTCTGTACAGTGTATATACATCTGTACAGTGTGTATATAAGTCTGTACAGTATGTATATACGTCTATATGTATATAAGTCTGTACAGTATATAAGTCTGTACAGTGTGTATATAAGTCTGTATGTATATAAGTCTGTACAGTATGTATATACCTCTGTATGTATATATGTCTGTACAGTGTGTATATACCTCTGTATGTATATAAGTCTGTACAGTATGTATATAAGTCTGTACAGTGTGTATATACCTCTGTATGTATATAAGTCTGTACAGTGTGTATATACCTCTGTATGTATATAAGTCTGTACAGTGTGTATATACCTCTGTATGTATATAAGTCTGTACAGTGTGTATATACCTCTGTGTTGTGAAGGGCCAGATTAAACCGAATATATATATTTATTTATATATATATATTTAATTGTATTTGTATATTCTCTAATATTCCCTGATATCCCTTGTATATTCCTTGTACAATATGCATTGAATATCCATTCTAGCCTACTGAACATCCCATAATAGTCTCCATTCTACTATTGGTCGAGACCTTGGTGCCAGGCTGCCATACCCCTCAGACCCAGTTCAAACGTACCGCTCGACATGTACGAACAAGTCCTAGTTCCGCGTAGGAATTTGGCTACCGCACCACTAATGGGACTATTTGTTCATAGTGCGTATATATACTGCGCTACTAAAGTAGGACTTTCTTTTCAGTCCAGTTTCTTACCCTCCAATAGAGTCACAGACGTAAAGCCTCCCCGCGATGCCACGTGTGGGAGTAAGGCCAAGTTCGGCCTACCATCGGTATTGAGACATCGTGTATATTAATATTTGAATAGTCATATTTGGCACTATATCGTCGAGTTGGACGTAGTCTATTAAGCTAATAATAGTCTGTTAATATATAGTGCTTCGTGCGGTGAGAATACTACCGTAGTCAGTACCCCATCGTTTCGGGCAGAGAACTGGCTGCTTACCCAGGGTGGTTGACCCTATGTGAAGCTGCACCCGAGGAGCCCCAGAGCCGACGAGCGAGTGGACCTGTATACCGGATTATTCTACCGACGACAGCCCGCCTTCCCAGGCACGGATTATGCTTTGGATACTTTGATTATTCTATGGATAAAGACCCCCGACACTACCGTGTGTTGGAACCCCCCCCCCTGGAGAGGACGCGAGGTGAGGAGACGCTCTGCAAGACGAGGTCTCTCCACATCTCTCCCCCGTGGACCGGAGAGAGCCGGCCCACAAAGAGTCCACCTGCTTTCATCTGTGGTCCAAGGATCGCCGGCGCATTGAACGGCACTACAGTGGGTTCACCTGGGATACCCTTGGCCGGACGAGGCAGCTGGATTCTACCCCCCCCCCCTCCTACTCCTGTCGGCTTACAAGCGACCGGATTAACCCCCTCTAGTGTATCCAGCCTATAATCATTAAAGTATCATTGCTGTTATTCCTTAACTATTCCAGGTCGTATATTTACCACCTGCGCCTTCAGAGATTGGACATTATCTATTGATATACCGACGAATACTCCTTGCCATAAAAGTGCATACTATTTCAATTCATAAATGTAATTAAGTGATTAAGTGCTTATTCTACACACCATCGCTGTGTAGGAAATAAAGACCTGTTTCTAATTCGTACATTTGTGTTGGATCCGTTTCATCTACGTGAGAGTGTTCATGATAATATATTTATGCCGTGTACTGGGTGGCCGAATATTAAGTACAAAGGTAGTGGTAGTAAGTATCATATCTAGTAATACAGTCAGGGAATTGTACCCCTCAGTTACACTCTGTATGTATATAAGTCTGTACAGTATGTATATACCTCTGTACAGTGTGTATATAAGTCTGTACAGTATATAAGTCTGTACAGTATGTATATACCTCTGTACAGTGTGTATATAAGTCTGTACAGTATATAAGTCTGTACAGTATATACCTCTGTACAGTGTGTATATACCTCTGTATGTATATAAGTCTGTACAGTGTGTATATAAGTCTGTACAGTATGTATATAAGTCTGTACAGTGTGTATATACCTCTGTATGTATATAAGTCTGTACAGTGTGTATATACCTCTGTATGTATATAAGTCTGTACAGTATGTATATAAGTCTGTACAGTATATAAGTCTGTACAGTGTGTATATACCTCTGTATGTATATAAGTCTGTACAGTGTGTATATACATACGTCTGTACAGTGTGTATATAAGTCTGTACAGTATATAAGTCTGTACAGTGTGTATATAAGGCTGTACAGTGTGTATATACCTCTGTATGTATATAAGTCTGTACAGTGTGTATATACCTCTGTATGTATATAAGTCTGTACAGTATGTATATACATACGTCTGTACAGTGTGTATATAAGTCTGTACAGTATATAAGTCTGTACAGTGTGTATATAAGGCTGTACAGTGTGTATATAAGTCTGTACAGTGTGTATATATGTCTGTATGTATATAAGTATGTATATAAGTCTGTACAGTATATAAGTCTGTACAGTATGTATATAAGTCTGTACAGTGTGTATATACCTCTGTATGTATATAAGTCTGTACAGTGTGTATATAAGTCTGTACAGTGTATTAAGTCTGTACAGTGTGTATATACCTCTGTATGTATATAAGTCTGTACAGTGTGTATATAAGTCTGTACAGTGTGTATATAAGTCTGCACAGTATGTATATACGTCTGTATGTATATAAGTGTACAGTATATAAGTCTGTACAGTGTGTATATAAGTGTATATAAGTATGTACAGTATATAAGTCTGTACAGTGTGTATATACCTCTGTATGTATATAAGTCTGTACAGTATATAAGTCTGTACAGTGTGTATATATGTCTGTATGTATATAAGTCTGTACAGTATATAAGTATGTACAGTATGTATATACGTCTGTACAGTATGTATATAAGTGTACAGTGTGTATATACGTCTGTACAGTATGTATATACATCTGTACAGTATGTATATACATCTGTACAGTATGTATATAAGTGTACAGTGTGTATATACGTCTGTACAGTGTGTATATACGTCTGTACAGTGTGTATATACGTCTGTACAGTGTGTATATAACTATGTATGTATATAAGTCTGTACAGTATGTATATACGTCTGTACAGTGTGTATATACGTCTGTACAGTGTGTATATAACTCTGTATGTATATACGTCTGTACAGTATGTATATAAGTGTACAGTGTGTATATACGTCTGTACAGTGTGTATATACGTCTGTACAGTATGTATATAAGTGTACAGTGTGTATATACGTCTGTACAGTGTATATACGTCTGTACAGTATGTATATAAGTGTACAGTATGTAATACCTCTGTACAGTATGTAATACCTCTGTATGTATATCTGCTCTCCTCCACCAGGTTCTGAGCCACGTGAAGGAGAAGCTCCAGTGGACCCAGACAGAGACTCAGGCCAAGCGGGCGCAGCTGGCCGAGCTGAAGGCCACAGTGGCTGCCAAGCGGGATGTCCTGACCAGGGCCAAGCAGGCCCGCGACCGCCTGCGCCAGGACACGCTGCGGCTGAGGCAGCGCCGCGGCCTGCTGCAGAACCACACGCTGCTCTCGGACTTTGAGAAGGAGAAGCTGGCTGCCACGGACCTCCTGGAGGAAGAACTAGGACGCCTGGAGCGCTGCTACGCAGAGGACGTCCTCGGGTCCACAGGCTGAGGGGGAGGAGGCTGTCACCACTACATACAAACAAACACACGTAATACACATACATACAAACAAACACATGTAATACACATACATACAAACAAACACACGTAATACACATACATACAAACAAACACACGTAATACACATACATACAAACAAACACACGTAATACACATACATACAAACAAACACACGTAATACACATACATACAAACAAACACACGTAATACACATACATACAAACAAACACACGTAATACACATACATACAAACAAACACACGTAATACACATACATACAAACAAACACACGTAATACACATACATACAAACAAACACGTAAATAAATACACATACATACAAACAAACACACGTAATACACATACATACAAACAAACACACGTAATACACATACATACAAACAAACACATGTAATACACATACATACAAACAAACACACGTAAATACACATACATACAAACAAACACACGTAAATAAATACACATACATACAAACAAACACGTAAATACACATACATACAAACAAACACGTAAATACACATACATACAAACAAACACACGTAAATAAATACACATACATACAAACAAACACACGTAAATACACATACATACAAACAAACACACGTAATACACATACATACAAACAAACACATGTAAATAAATACACATACATACAAACAAACACACGTAAATAAATACACATACATACAAACAAACACATGTAAATACACATACATACAAACAAACACGTAAATAAATACACATACATACAAACAAACACGTAAATAAATACACATACATACAAACAAACACACGTAAATAAATACACATACATACAAACAAACACGTAAATAAATACACATACATACAAACAAACACACGTAAATACACATACATACAAACAAACACATGTAAATACACATACATACAAACAAACACACGTAAATACACATACATACAAACAAACACACGTAAATACACATACATACAAACAAACACACATAAATACACATACATACAAACAAACACACGTAAATACACATACTGTACATACAAACAAACACGTAAATACACATACATACAAACAAACACACGTAAATAAATACACATACATACAAACAAACACACGTAAATACACATACATACAAACAAACACACGTAAATAAATACACATACATACAAACAAACACACGTAAATAAATACACATACATACAAACAAACACACGTAAATACACATACATACAAACAAACACACGTAAATACACATACATACAAACAAACACACGTAAATAAATACACATACATACAAACAAACACACGTAAATACACATACATACAAACAAACACACGTAAATAAATACACATACATACAAACAAACACATGTAAATAAATATACATACATACAAACAAACACATGTAAATAAATACACATACATACAAACAAACACACGTAAATAAATACACATACATACAAACAAACACATGTAAATAAATACACATACATACAAACAAACACATGTAAATAAATACACATACATACAAACAAACACATGTAAATAAATACACATACATACAAACAAACACGTAAATAAATACACATACATACAAACAAACACACGTAAATACACATACATACAAACAAACACACGTAAATAAATACACATACATACAAACAAACACATGTAAATAAATACACATACATACAAACAAACACGTAAATAAATACACATACATACAAACAAACACACGTAAATACACATACATACAAACAAACACACGTAAATAAATACACATACATACAAACAAACACATGTAATACACATACATACAAACAAACACACGTAAATAAATACACATACATACAAACAAACACATGTAAATAAATACACATACATACAAACAAACACGTAAATAAATACACATACATACAAACAAACACATGTAAATAAATACACATGCATACAAACAAACACACGTAAATGAAAACACATACATACAAACAAACACACGTAATACACATACATACAAACAAACACACGTAATACACATACATACAAACAAACACACGTAAATAAATACACATACAAACAAACACACGTAATACACATACATACAAACAAACACACGTAAATAAATACACATACATACAAACAAACACACGTAAATACACATACATACAAACAAACACACGTAAATAAATACACATACATACAAACAAACACACGTAATACACATACATACAAACAAACACACGTAATACACATACATACAAACAAACACACGTAAATAAATACACATACAAACAAACACACGTAATACACATACATACAAACAAACACACGTAAATAAATACACATACATACAAACAAACACACGTAAATAAATACACATACATACAAACAAACACATGTAAATAAATACACATACATACAAACAAACACGTAAATAAATACACATACATACAAACAAACACGTAAATACACATACATACAAACAAACAAACATGTAATACACATACATACAAACAAACACGTAAATACACATACATACAAACAAACACATGTAAATAAATACACATACATACAAACAAACACATGTAAATAAATACACATACATACAAACAAACACACGTAATACACATACATACAAACAAACACGTAAATACACATACATACAAACAAACACATGTAAATAAATACACATACAAACAAACACACGTAAATACACATACTGTACATACAAACACATGTAAATACACATACATACAAACAAACACATGTAAATAAATACACATACATACAAACAAACACGTAAATAAATACACATACATACAAACAAACACACGTAAATACACATACATACAAACAAACACACGTAAATAAATACACATACATACAAACAAACACATGTAATACACATACATACAAACAAACACACGTAAATAAATACACATACAAACAAACACATGTAATACACATACATACAAACAAACACATGTAATACACATACATACAAACAAACACACGTAAATAAATACACATACAAACAAACACATGTAATACACATACATACAAACAAACACATGTAATACACATACATACAAACAAACACATGTAATACACATACATACAAACAAACACATGTAAATAAATACACATACATACAAACAAACACACGTAATACACATACATACAAACAAACACACGTAAATAAATACACATACAAACAAACACACGTAATACACATACATACAAACAAACACACGTAAATAAATACACATACAAACAAACACATGTAATACACATACATACAAACAAACACACGTAAATAAATACACATACATACAAACAAACACACGTAAATACACATACATACAAACAAACACATGTAAATAAATACACATACATACAAACAAACACGTAAATAAATACACATACATACAAAAAACACACGTAAATACACATACATACAAACAAACACGTAAATACACATACATACAAACACAAAAAACACACACACATACATGCATACAAACACACTCACTCACCCCCACACACAGACTTTCATAATTTTCTAAGTTTTGATGAGCTGTATTTATGATGTTGGTACATCAAGGTGACCTTGTGGGTACTGAAGTTGACAATTAAAGGGTATCTTTTCAACAACCTCTATATGGCTTCCTTGAATCTGTTTTTTTGTAAAGAAACTAGTCTAAATCTCATCAAGAACAGTAGGGGAGAGTGGGGTACTTTGTGCCAAGGGGCATGTAGTTTCACCACTGTTATCTAGAAAACCATAGAAGAAGTTGGTCATGTGACAACATATTTTTAAGAGGCATCCATTTCACTCAACCTGCAGAGAAGGGAGACACCTGGCTTGAGAGGTAAGCACATTTAAGTTCAAAAAAAAAATTTGCCCTCCAAAGTAAAATTTGTATGATCAAGGTTTTTTGATTGCTGTGTTTGAACAATTATAGACAACTTTGAAAACAGTTCACACATGTTTTAGTGCTTTAGTAAGCTACACCATGAGTATACAGTTAGCATGATGCTAGCTCAAAACAGCTGGGGGATGCATTTTTTTCAAAATGGTAGGCTTGGGGTGATTTGTGCCAAAGGGCCTGGGTTAAGTTGTGCCAGATATTCTCTTTGTTAAGTTGCCCCAACTTATAATTATTAACTATATATATTACTTTATTGTATTTTATTGTTATTGTACATTGCATTCTTGCATTTGATCACTAAAACGATGTTATATTCTTAATTTTAGACCAAAATCCATCATGCTATGCATCATGCTATGCATGCTGGGTAACATTATCACGTCTCATGGCTTCTCCTACCACTGTTATGCCGACGATACTCAACTCTTCCTCTCCTTCCCTCCCTCAGATATCCACGTCTCTGAGCGGATCTCGGCCTGTCTGTCCGACATCTCCGCCTGGATGACGACCAACCACCTCAAACTGAACCTAAGCAAAACAGAATTGCTCCACCTGCCGGCCAAATCCTCCCCCCTGACCGACCTTTCCATCACAGTCGAGAATGCAGCTGTGACCGCGTCCCCGACCGCCAAGAACCTTGGTGTTGTCCTCGACGACCAGTTGAACTTCTCTGCTCACATCGCAGCGACAACCAGAACCTGCCGATTCCTCCTGAGCAACGTCAGAAGGATACGCCCCTTCCTGACAAAAGAAGCCACCCAACTCCTCGTCCAATCAACAGTCATCTCCCGCCTCGACTACTGCAACGCACTGCTCGCTGGCCTCCCGGCCACTGCCACTAAGCCTCTTCAACTCATTCAGAACGCAGCGGCCCGCCTGATCTCAAACCTACCGAAGTCGGCCCATGTCACCCCACTTCTTAGGGACCTGCACTGGCTCCCCATTGCTGCACGAATCCGCTTCAAGGCCCTCGACCTAGCATACCGTGCGGCAAAGGGAACTGCTCCCGCCTACCTCCGGTCAATGGTCTCTAACTACACACCCTCAAGACCCCTACGCTCTGCATCTTCTGGCCGCCTCAGACCTACTCCTATCCAAGCTCCGGGAGGGTCATCAAAGAGAAGTCGCCTATTCTCAGTCCTTGCCCCACAATGGTGGAATGAACTACCCACCCCAGTTAGGACAGCCGAAACACGTCCAATCTTTCGCCGTCGACTAAAGACGCACTTCTTCAACCATTATCTGAATTAAAAAAAAATAATAATAATCTAACCCTAACTAACCATACTGTCATGCACTTGTCCTAATAAACTAACCTACACTGTAGCACTCAACACTTTGATGAACATTGTTACTCAGCTGATAGAGTTGTGCTCTTCCTGATGGCTTGTCGTACAGAACTTGTAAGTCGCTTTGGATAAAAGCGTCAGCTAAATGACTAAATGTAAATGTAAATGTAGATACAAACGGAAGACAGACAGGGTTTCAACTCCTCTTGAGAAGTTGGAAAGAGCAGTGAAAGAGGTGCAACAGGGGAAGACTATACGTCAGGTTGGAAAGGAGATGAAGATCTGCAGGATGCTTTTACCGCTTTTGAGATTTAAATGATCTGTTTTACTTAAAATTATCAATGGCATAAGTTACCCCAGTGTATTCTCTCTAATGGCACAACTTACCCCGCACCGGGGGCAAGTTGTGCCACAAAACCACTTTTTTTTCTAAAGCTTTATTTCTGAAACAGTTTATTTAAGATCCAAAGTGATTGTCCCCAGGGATGCACAACATCCTAAACTATATGTACATATTTTAGTTGGGGGCATTACTGTAATCCCCTTGCTTTAAAGGCACTTTAAGTAAAAAGTGGCACTATTCACCCCACTCTCCCCTACATGCTGACGATAAACTGCAGGGACAACAATCTAATAGACAGTGCTCCAGTCTGGTTTCTGATCTGGTAGCCCTATCTCTGATTCCGCATGCTCTGCCATTCTAGTACCATGGGACCTCCAGGAACGCATCAAAACTCCTTCATCCACAAAATAAGAATGCAAGTCACTCATCTGTTCTGTCTCAAGAGAAGAGAAACATTTGGCAAGAGAAGGGTCAGCCTTCTGGGCAGTAATTAGCATTTCATGAGTAACTGGTAACTTCAATGCATCGGAACTAGTTACCGTTGTCTTTGGGCGTACCTCACTATGAGTCGGTGGTTTGTCAG
Source organism: Notolepis coatsorum (assembly GCF_963971535.1). NCBI lineage: Eukaryota > Metazoa > Chordata > Actinopteri > Aulopiformes > Paralepididae > Notolepis > Notolepis coatsorum. Next base: position 112,368,053 of record NC_140168.1, read on the forward strand.
CGGTGTCAGAAGTTGGAGCCAGCAACAAAAGCTGAAGCAAAAACAGAGTCAGACAAGTCAATTTCATCACCCCTCTTTTTCAATTGAGCCCGAGTGACAACATTTGCAGAAAAAACTTCAGGGAAGTTCTGTGACAAGTCATCAGGCAGAGAATCGGTGTCTGGGTGATCCAACACTTCCAGCACAGCATTCACCTGGCTTCCAGCTAAATCATTTCCCATGATAAAGGAAATGCCTTTAACTGGCAAGGAGGGCCGCACCCCTATTTTAAAGAAACCAGTGACCAAATCAGATTGTACATGAATACAGTGTAACGGGGCTGGCACGAAACCCATCTCAATACCTTGAACTAGGACACTAGAACCACAGGAAGATTTCTCAGACAGGCAGTACATCAGAGAGGATAAAGGATTGTGAGGCTCCAGTATCTCGTAAGATCTGAACTGTACACTGATTTTTTTGATCCCCTGTCAAGGAAACTAAACCCTTGGAAATAAATGGCCTGAAACAAGGGTCGAGAACATCCTGATCATGGTGCATCTGCCGATCGGAACCAGGAGCAGGTGCCATTTTGGGTTGCCTAAAGTTCTGAGAGGACGGTTGCTGCTTACGTTTCAATGTTAAACAGTCAGAAATAACATGACCAGATCTATGACAGTAGTAACATGCCCGCTCTTTTGAGCCTGGAGGTGACATTTTTGGTCGGGGTGTGTGAATTCTGAATGGTTGGGGACAGAATGTTTCTGAGAGAAATGGTAGAGGAAGAATGATACGCCGGGGAGATCATACAAATCTCTTAGATCCTGAAACGCTCGAAGGCCCTCTGAATTTTAATTATTTATTGAAGAAACTAGTCTAAATCTAATTTTTATTATTTATTAAAGAAACTAGTCTAAATCAAATTTTAATTATTTATTAAAGAAACAAGTCTATATCTAATTTGAATGATTTATCAAAGAAATTGGTCTAAATCAAATTTTATGATTTATTAAAGAAACAAGTCTATATCTAATTTGGATGATTTATCAAAGAAATTAGTCTAAATCTAATGTTAATTATGTATTAAAGAAATTAGTCTAAAACTAATATTAATTATGTATTAATTAAAGAAACTTGTCGCAATCTCATTTTAATGATTTATTAAATCTCATTTGAATTATTTATTAAAGAAACTAGCTAAACAAACTACATTTTTTATTATTTATTTCCTAAAACCTTGTTTCCTTGTACTGAACACAGTGTTTCTGGTGGCTGCAGCAACACCACATGGATGATGTCCTTCACTGCCTGCTACCTCAGTACTGAACACAGTGTTTCTGGTGGTGATGTCCTTCACTGCCTGCTACCTCAGTACTGAACACAGTGTTTCTGGTGGCTGCAGCAACACACCACATGAATGATGTCCTTCACTGCCTGCTACCTCACACACAACACAAGAGTAAAAACACTTTTACAAACTGGGCAGGAGATTAGGGAAAGCAGTGTTCCTGGCTCCAAAAAGCACAGCAAATTGATTAATCAAAGGTAATTCATCCAATTGTGACATCATAAAGGGGAAGCAATTCTGAGCAGCATGTTTAGCCTTGTTAATCTGAAGACTTCAAACCCAAGGACAATACAAAGACTAAACTAAACATTTCAAATCCATACAAAGACTAAACTAAACATTTCAAATTAGGGATGTCCCGATCCGATCACGTGATTTTCCGAAGATTGGGATCGGCCAAAAAAACAAAAGAAAATCTGGATAATTTCTTATTTATTTTTTAACATTTTTTTTTATTCAACAAACATGACCATGTTCACGTCTTAAACTCATACTGAGGCCTTAGTTTTGGTTTTAAATTGCATATCATCATTCATTTATTTATTGTCACACAGAGCAGAAGAATTTTGCCAAAACACATTTCCTTTGATTTAATTATACATCAAATGATTTCTTTACCTTTATTTTACCAGGTAGTCACTTGAGATCAAAGATCTCTTTTTCGAGCAATGCCTCGCTTGAATGAAATTAACTTTTCACCTGGATAACGTCAACATTCAGGGTGAATGTAATGTGAGAAATTGGGATGAAAAAAAAATAAAAATAAAAAAAATAATAATAATTATCGGATCGGGAAAGATCGGTATCAGTAGATACTCAAAATCACATGATCGGGATCGGATCGGGAGCAAAAAAATTTGATCCGGACATCCCTATTTCAAATCCATACAAAGACTAAACTAAACTAAATAACATTTCAGACGGTCACATCCATATGTAACGGATATGTACCTATAGTGTGACTACGGTACATAGAAGTAAAACTCACTCCCCTGAGGCATCCAGACTGAGCGCTTAGAGAGGATATCCTTTCTTGGCGCAGCGGTCTGTGTTGCTGGCCCCGGTGCGGACGCCCGGGGTTCGACTCCCACTCAAGGCATGGTCAAAGTGTTTTGGCAGGTACAGGGTTGTACCGGCTACACATACAAAGACTAAACTTAATCAGGTCTTGTTGTTCCCAGTGAAGGTGTTTTAAGTGTATAGGTGTTCTTTGTGATGGAATGCAATTCTGTTTGTTTTACTGAAACAGCTTGTAGTAGCTTTTAATAGAACATAGATCCTAAACCTCATTGGATCTTTTATTCCCAACAGAAAGGTCATAAGATTAAGCTTTGGTCAAGAAAACAGCTGCCTTAGTAAGTCAACGCAAGGACCCTCCCAACAGGTTGTGTCCCGGGCCACTCAAATAGCCGGCTGTAAAAGCTAAAAGAAACTGTTTGAACAAGCCAACCTTCTTCCCCTTCGGGAGTGATAGAACAATAGAGCCACCTGGTTCCTAGGGTGGGACAGGAAGGATTTCAGATAAGTCCTAGCGAACACAATGAGGTGATGAGGTCCCATGAAGTGTTATCAGCTGTTTTACTGCCTGGGGGACAGAAGGACATTCAACTGTTCTGAGTAGTGAATGTTTACCATCAATATGAGACTGTTAGGCTGGAGCTTGGAAAATCATGGAGGAACATATTATTAATGAATGCTAAAAGTATAAACTGTATAAAAGAGATTGATGTAAGTTAAATGAATGATTAGGCCTGTTAGCTATTTCACTGAAAGTCAACAGACTGTTACAGACCTAAATCCCCTGCAAAATAAGACTAGTTTCACTTAAGGTGAAATTAGGCTTAAGGATAACAGAATGTGTTCAAGTATGATATCTCTGTGTTTATGTAATCAATTGCAATTCAAATGTATATGTTATGAGATCAATAACCCAAGTATTAAGTTGTTAGATGGTGTTTGTTCTTTGACTGGAGAACAAAGGAAAGTTCAGTTGGAAGTGAAGCCAACCCCCAATTTCACATCCAAACTTAGTAGGCCTGGGATTGGAGGAAAAGATTTGATGATGTCACTTTGGTGACGTCACTCAGAGACTCTAGGCTTTTGATAAGAGGGGGTGTGGGACGGTGCAGGAGACTCTGAAACCAAACCGCCAAAGGAACCACACCCATCTCTTCACACAGCAAGACGACGCGGCAGAGGAGCAGAACAACAAAGAACATTTTGGAGGGAGAAAAGACTGCTTTCTTCACCAGCAAGAGAACAAAGCCCAGCAACAACATATCAACTCTACTGTAATATTAGTCTGATATAAGGGATCTGTGGCTTAGTACTTGAATACCCTTATATCATTGCAAAATCCATTTTTCATTGTAATTACACTCTTAACTTTTAATTAAACCAGATGCTGTTTACCACCTTCTCCTCTCCATTTCTCCTGCTGATCCGCTGGTCGTCAAACAAAGACCTCCCAGTCTTTGTTAAAAGTACTTTCCAGGGCTTTAAAAGGTTTTAAACACAACGTAGAGCAGATTAGATATTAGGTTCTGATTATATCAGAACAATTAGCTCAGGAAAGTACTACAAGCTCAACAGGAACAACTCAACAGTCTGACAGACAGCTATGTCTCCAGTCAAAACACAGAACAACTCAACAGTCTGACAGACAGCTATCTCTTCAAAACACAGAACAACTCAACAGTCTGACAGACAGCTATCTCTCTTTATACAACGGCATGCAAATTTCTCGATTCTGATTGGCTGAAACAGTCCATTTACACGTCTTTATTGGCAACAATCCACGGTCCTGGGCTCAGGACCCGCCCACAACCGAATCACATATCACTCCGCCGGCTCACTCCGGGAGAAAACAAGATCGCGGACAACAAATGGATATGTTGATAGCGCCATAACGACTAAATATGAAGCGATTCTGTCACTGCGAATGTGTTAGTCCTTTAAACAATGTTGGATGATGTAATTGATGGGTCTTGAGTCATTCTAGAAAAAAAGAAAAATCGCGATTTGATTGATTGATTAATTTGCATTTTTTTTTTCAATTTCTTTTTCCTTCTCTCTGACTGTCAGCGCTAGCTCTAGTCTCCACCCACCGCCACACACACACCCCCCCCACACACACACACACACACACACACACACACTCCTGTCTGCAACGCGGGTCAGACTGAGAGAGAGCTGCGTGCTGTGCTGTTCTAAGTGAGCATGGCCTATTGAGTTGATTGATTGATTGATTGCTAATTTTATTACTGTACGCTTGGTTTCCAACTGGTTAAGTTTAGGCCCTCTACAGTAGGTTTAAAAAAAATAAATAAAAAAATAGGGCGAAGAAAACGTTTTTTTCCTATAGGGCAAAGAAAACGTTTTAATTTGTTTTACCTACTTTCTATAGAAGCATCTAAGAATGAAGTTCTATGGAAAGTAGGTCTGCATTCCCTTAACAATTGTGTGTATTGAGCCGTACTGTATTGTACCCATTCTGCATCTGGTAATACAATTTTCAATCAATCATTCCAATAATACACAGTTGGATGTGTTAGTTGGTTGGATGCACTTCAAGCTGCTTCCACATGAGGCAACTTCTCTCAATCATTCCAATAATATACAGTTGGATGTGTTAGTTGGTTGGATGCACTTCTGATCTGCTTCCACATGGAGGCAAATTGTCTTTTTTGTAGTTGTGGGAACTACTTTTTCTGGCGGATGGTTTTTTCAATAAATCTTCGATTAATGTGTGTTTATTGTATAGAAATAAGGTTGGATGAATGTGGCAGTTGTATAAAAGCTTTACACCACTTGCAGTCGTGATTTGTGAACAATAAACCATGCCTAGGGGGGTCTAACGACCACCCCTAGGCATGGTTTATTTTTTTTTAACTTACATTTTTATTTGCATTTTTGATTTACAAACATCTCAGACAATACAATTAAACAGACAGAAACAATAAAGAAAAATTTATAACATCAAAAAGAATATTGATGCACCGATGTGAAAAAGGTGGCCGATACCGATAACCGATATTAATATTGCTGTTCTGGCCGATACCGATATTTACCGATGTCGATATCTCTGTATAGAAAACACTTTTTTATGATAATCAAATAAAGAGCTATTTTCCAAAACGCATACTTTTTTACTTTTGTAACTTATTTTCAGAAATTACTGATATTTTGAAACATTTTAAGGCCAAAACATGTAAAAAGAGAAAATAATATTAAATTTTAATTAACAAAAAAGAAAAAATTATATCGGCCCATATCGGCCCTCTCTTGCTATCGGGCCGATACCGATGTGTAAAAAAACGGCCATATCGGCCGATATTATATCAGCGGCCAATATATCGTGCATCACTAAAAAAGAAAACAAAAATAAAAGAAATATGATATGGGTTCATCGGTCAATTCTATCTTTACCTTGTTTATTTACATTTCAATTTATTTTATAGTTCCCTTGTTCCCTTTTCATTCTTTTTTTAAACAATATGTTTATTGGTATTTTCTTTTTTTTTCCAGTTTTACAGCATCAGTTCAACAGTTCAACAACCATACAAAAGGAAATGCTGCCAACTGCCCCCCCCCTCCCCGAGTTACAGAAAAATAGATGCAAATTACCCCCCCCCCCCCCCTGAAAGAAAAAATATAAAAAAAAAAAAAAAAAAAAACTCGGCCAGACCCCCCCTCCCTCCCCCAGACTAGGACCTCGACAAATTCAGTTTTTTCTTTTTTTACACATTTTGAGAGTTTTGTAAACCCAGTTACACCCGTCTAACAGGTGCCCATACTTCTACACCGAACAAATACATTTCTACCATTACATCTTTTCTCTTCAAAGAGCAACTAATAACATTTACAGTATCATTCATTGCAATATCTACCCTTCAGAAAGACAAAAGGGAGCTTCAAATAGCCTACATCCTCAACCTACTATGTAATCTGTTCTAAGTATTGCCTAAACCCAGCCCAGCATTTATCAAAGAGATGTGGTTTTTTCTTAAGATTGAACATTATTTTCTCTGATGCCATGTACGAAGAGATTTCACTAAGCCACATAGACATGGGGGGGGATTCAGCACTTTTCCACAGCATGGCAATACACTTGTTCCCTGCAATCATGGCCAGTTTAATGATCCGCACCTTGCCTCTCTTATCTGGAGAAATGTCAGATATGTCTCCTAATAATGCTAATTTAGGTGTACATGGGATCTCAAGACCTGTGACCTCTTCGAGAATCTCCCAAATTGAGCCCCAGTAAGGTCTCAGTTTGTTACATTCCCAGAACATGTGGAGCAGGCTACCTGTTTCCGTTGAGCACCTAGGGCAAAGGTCAGAGATAGCCTCATTCATCCTGTGAAGTCTTTCCGGCGTAAAATAGGTTCTATGTAGAATGTTAAATTGCATAAGTTTATGTCGAGTGTTATATGAAAAAGATAGTGCAGACTCACATAGTGATTCCCATTCATCTTCATCAAAGGTACAGTCCAGGTCCCGCTCCCATTTGTTCTTGGCATTTAGGGGTATAATTTCTGTACTGGTCAGATGAGTCATATGTTAATGATAGGATGCCTCTAGTGTGAATAACTCCTTTTAGAATATCATCTATGAGGAGGGGTTTTGGAAGAGTGGAGTTTCCTCCCTGACCTGTACCTATGAAGTGTCTGACCTGTAGGTATTTAAAGAAATTAGTAGTTGGAAGGTGGAAGGCGGCACGTAACTGTTCAAAGGACATAAGTATGTTATTGTCATATAGGTCCCCAAAAGTTTTAATTCCCTGAGTGTACCACTTCTTGGTGATGCCATCTCTAAGTGATTCTGGCAAAGCTGGATTATTGTAGAAGGGAGTCTTCCTGTGAAATGCAATAAAGCTACCAAGATGTGTCTGAATCTCAAACCATGTTCTTGCTGTGTGTTTAATAAATGGGTTATCTGAACAATTCTTCAGGGTGTGGTACTTCCTGATAAAAGGAATTCCGGCCAGCGGTACGTCCATCGTATGGCATTGTTCTATTTGTCTCCAGGCAGGGGAATTAATCAACTCATTCTGCCAAATCCACAGAGCCCTTGTCTGTGCAGCCCAGTAATAGCGTTGGAAGTCCGGGAGTTTCAGTCCACCACACTGGGAGGAATTATATAGGGTTTTAATTTTAATTCTAGGGACCTTCCTTCTCCATATGAATGCAGATATTATCCTTTGTAATTTCTTGAAGAAGTTCTTATGTATAGATATAGGGAGGGTTTGAAAAAGATAGAGAAATTTAGGTAGGATGTTCATCTTAATGCAGTTCACACGTCCGATTAGCGAGAGAGGCAGCTGCATCCATCTATCTAGGTCCTTCTCCACCTTTTTAAGTAGTGGGTCATGATTTAGTAAGAAAATTGTATCTATTTGGTTCGGGATTTTTAGACCCAAATATGTTACAAATTGTGAGTTCCACTGGAAGGGGAAATTGGACCTTGGCATTTTTTCGGCTAGTGAGTTAAGTGGCATGGCCACGCTTTTTTGTGCATTAATCTTGTAGCCTGAGATTACATTATACTTTGACAGTGTTTCCATAAGGGCAGGCATGGATGAGTCAAGATTGGTTAGAAACAGGACTATGTCGTCCGCGTATAAAGAGATGACATGGCTCTCAGGACCCACCTTGATCCCACTAATAGCTTTATGTGACCTTATTGCTATAGCCAGGGGTTCGATTACCAGCGCAAAAAGTGTCGGGGAAAGAGGGCAACCCTGCCTAGTACCGCGCCTTAGAGGGAAAGAAGGTGAAATCTCTGAGTTGGTCTGTATCCTGGCTGTAGGGTTAAGGTACAGCATATGGATCATTCTTAGCATATTTGGACCAAAGTTCATTTTTTGTAGAACAGCGAAGAGAAAGTGCCACTCTACTCGGTCAAATGCCTTCTCCGCGTCCAACGAGATCGCTATGACTGGGTCTTCTATGGATTTGGCACAATGCGTCAAGTTAAGAAATCTTCTCACGTTGTCTATTAATGAGCGATTTTGTATGAAACCGGTCTGGTCCGTATTAATAAGTGAGGAGGTTACTCTCTCAAGTCGAGTGGCTATGATTTTAGTAAACATTTTATATTCGTTGGAAAGGATCGAAATTGGTCTGTACGACCCGCATAAGGTAGGGTCCTTCCCTGGTTTTGGCAGGACTATAATAAGAGCTTGCTCAAGGGTATCAGGTAGTTGGTCATTCTCAATAGAGTAGTTGAACATTTCTAGGAGAGGGTCTATCAATTTGCTAATAAATGCCTTGTAGAAGTCTATGGAGAAGCCGTCCGGCCCTGGAGCTTTCCCTGGCGTCAGTTTTGATAAGGCATCTAGTATTTCTTGCTTAGTTATCGCCTCGTCAAGGACCCCCCTTGTGCCTTTTGTTATCGTAGGTATATCTAGGTTGTCCAAGAACTCACACATCTCCTGTCTCTTCTCCCCCTGCGAGGAGTAGAGAGACTTGTAGAAGTCTGAGAAGGCCCGATTTATGAGCAGTGGGTTCCGGGTCAACTCCCCTTTGTCGCTTACCCTAATGGCCGGCATCCTCCCTTCTAATTTGCCACGCTAGTAGTTTCCCTGCCTTGTCACCCTGCTCATAGTAGCGATGTTTCAACCTTGACATAGCGTTTTCTACCTCTCGCGAGGTGATAGTGTTATATTCTGCCTTTTTTGCCGTTATCTGAACCAATAAGGTCTGTGATTGTAATAGGGAGTGTTGATTTTCAAGCGCTTTTATATCAGACTCTAGTGAGCGTAATTTGGTTTGATATTGTTTCTTTTTCCAGGAAGAGTAACTAATAATGTAGCCTCTTATGTAAGCTTTAAGGGTCTCCCAGACTATAGCTGGTGAGGCCGAGCCCCTATTAATCAATAAATACCAGTCCAACTGTTTGTTAATTAATTTGACAAAATCCTCATCGTTATTTAGAAAATTAGGAAACCTCCAGCGTTTGGAGTTTGTGTGAGAGTCGCTTAAGGCTATTTTAGTCAAAAGGGGGGCGTGGTCTGAGTGTGTCATGGCTAAGTATTCGCAGGACGAAACAAGATGGAGTTTTGCTGTATGTATAAAGAACGTATCAATCCTAGAGTAGCTGTTGTGCATGTGTGAGTAGAAGCTGTATTCCCTTTGAGATGCATGCCCCTCCCGCCATGTATCCACCAAATTAAGATCCATAAGTTCTTTTTTAAGAGCCTTGGCCGCTGAGGTCAAAGGTTTAGGGGTAGGGGAGGATCTGTCCATAGCAGGGTCTAATACCAGGTTAAAGTCACCGCCAATTATAAGTTCTGAAGGGGTGCATGTCACTTTAAGAAAAAGGTTCACATAGAAGTTAGGATCATCGTGGTTCGGACCATATACATTCAGCATAGTGACCAGTTGGTCTCCCATATATCCCCTGACTAAAATATATCTTCCCCCTTTATCCTTTTCAACTAGGTTCGGTTGGAAGGGGATCCCTCTTCTTACCAGAATAGCCACCCCCCTTGCTGAAGATGTAAATGAGGAGAAAAATATTTGCCCTTGCCATTGTTTCCCCAGTTTACTGTGCTCTGCGTCATCCAAGTGAGACTCTTGCAGGAAGGCCACGTCTATTTGATGTCTTCTGATGAAGCTAAGCACTTTACGGCGTTTAACTTGCCGGTTAAGACCATTAATATTCCAACTCAGAAACGAGTATGTCATTCACCCATGTGGTTGGTATAGCTGGTTAGTAGGACACTGGGATACCTGAAGACATGGTATACAATACCTAGATGTGTAAACATTATAAACCAATTCACAAAAACAGTCCTGTCTGAACCCCTCCCTTTTCCCCTTAATACCTTAAACTTAGTAATATGAACTCACAACAAAAGGTCCTGTGAGGCTTAACAACATCTCAAGTCCAGTGTCGCCAATAACGACACGTATTACCCGGCGGTTAACATTTCAAAAAGTAATTAGAGTATGAGGCTTATTGCCTGGTATGTGTCTTTATTTACCGCTCCTTTATGGTCGAGTGACGACCGCTGGATCACTTCAGCATAGCCGGGTGGTGCTTACTCAGATACGTCTCTGCCGACCCCGGAGAAGTAAAAGTACGTCTGCCCTCCGGTAGCTCCACGCTCAAGTTAGTGGGATGGAACAGCTTGAAGGATACGTTGTTCTCGTGTAGCTTCTTCTTCAACGGCATGAAGGCTTTTCTCTTCTTGTAGAGGGCCGTGGACATATCCTTGAAGATCTTGATAGTAGAATTACCGTATGCCAGTGATTTCTTTTTCCACGCCGCGTCCAGGATTCTCGTCACATCGGTGAAACGGAGTAGCTGGATCACTATGGCTCGGGGGAGGCTGCCTTCTTCGGGACGGCGTTGGAGCGTACGGTGAGCCTGCTCTATCTCAATGGTTTGCCCGGTGTCCAGCTCCAGCTCTTGTGTAGGCTGTGCTGAGGTAAATGCTTCTGCATCTGCACAAGACTCTTGTGTAGGCTGTGCTGAGGTAAATGCTTCTGCATCTGCACAGGACTCTTGTGTAGGCTGTGCTGAGGTAAGTGCTTCTGCATCTGCACTGTAACCGAGATCTTGCAGCAGTATGCATGGACCCTGCTCCATATACATCTGATACTAGCTGATCAAAATTGTCCCAGTCACTGTCACAAAATTGTCTTTGCTGAATAACTTCAGGTGGGATGTGACATGAAACAGGGTTAGGGTTTTGGTTGGTTGGTGTGTGTAACCCGGTCAGCACTGCTTTATGTTGCACTGTGATACCCCGGTCCACCAGGGGGCGTAACATTGTTCACTTTTCAAGTAAGTAACTTCAGATAGTATAGCATTACATTACTTAAGTCTCAACTCTTGTTTAATATATTTTTTAGATATAAAAAGCAAGGGAGAAAAAAATAATAAAAAAGGGTAATGTTCTATTTTCTTGATTTGAGGTACAATGGAGAACTTTGGTCATAGCAGGTGTAATATTCTAGATAGAAAGGTCATCTTGGACTTTAATTGAAGCTTATAAATGTGGGAAGTTTTTATATCCATGTGAGGCAGCAACATGTATAATAAAATACTTGAAAATGATCACTTTTGAGGACAATTTGTCAGGCGGACAGACATTTTTTTGTCTTTTGGGGTATTCTGAGGGTGCTATTTGACAATACAAAGGTAGTAAGCCCCAGAGTATTATGCTGATACCTTTCCCCTATGTGTCAGGATACACCATGCAAAGTTTCAGACTTATCTGACCATTTATGCAGTTGCAGTACCCTCATATTTGCAATTACATAATTTCACCAGAAGCTTTTCCCAAAAAGAGGGTTTTTTGGCCCCTGAGGCCACACAGGGCTGATTTGGGGGTGATCATTATCAACTTGTGATGGCCCAAGGTATGGGGTAACAGGAAATAATAATGAAAAAAAGGTAGCAAAAAACATCCTGAGGGGTAGACCTGGCTCCCGGCCTAACTGTACAAGAAGGGCCAGAGCCGACTCTACTTCCTCAGAAGGCTGAGATCCTTCAATGTCTGTACAAGGATGTTGAGGATGTTCTATGAGTCGGATGGCGGGCGCCTTCTTGTACGCTGTGACCTGCTGGGGCAGCGGGCTGAGAGCAGGGGACACAAACAGGCTGGATAAGCTGGTCAGGAAGGCCAGTAGCGTGGTTGGGGTGGAGCTGGACTCTCTAGCAAGGGTGTCAAGTCAAGTCAAGTCAAGAGTTTTATTTGTCACGGCATACAAGTATACAATGAAATGCGGGTGGTCTTGCCCGCAACGATGTGCAATACAGTGGTACAACATATAATAGAATCCAATAAAAACAACATTGTGCAATAAACAGGTAACAGGTAACATGGGGGGGGGGTCTGCTGCTGATGGAGACTCAGTGTTCAGGGTAACAGAGCATGAGGTGAGGCGGACCTTTTAAAAAAGTGAATATCAGGAAGGCAGCAGGACCGGACGGCATCCCCGGCCGTGTCCTAAAAGTCTGCCGACCAACTGGCTTCGGTATTCACTGACATATTTAACCTGTCCTTAGAACAGGCTGTCATCCCCACCTGCCTGAAGAAGTCCACCATTATCACTGTACCCAAAGAATCCAAGCCTGCTTGCCTCAACGACTACCGCCCTGTAGCTCTCACCTCCATAGCCATGAAGTGCTTTGAGAAGCTAGTAAAGGGCTACATCTGCTCCTCCCTCCCCATCAACCTGGACCCCCTGCTATTTGCATACCGCCCCAACAGGTCCACGGAGGACGCCATAGCCCATGTGCTGCACACAGCAGCATCACACCTGGACAAGAGGCAGGGGAACTATGTGAGAATGCTGTTCATCGACTACAGCTCAGCATTCAATACCATAGTCCCCTCCAAACTCATAGCCAAGCTCAGGGACCTGGGCTTGAACTATGACCTCTGCCAGTGGGTCTTGGACTTCCTGACAGGCAGACCCCAGGTGGTGAGAGCAGGCAACTGCACCTCCTCATCCATCACCCTCAACATAGGGGCCCCCCAGGGCTGTGTTCTGAGTCCCCTCCTCTACTCCCTGTACACACACGACTGTGTGGCTCAGCGGAGTAGCAACACAATCATCAAATTTGCTGACGACACAGTGGTGGTGGGCCTGATCTCTGCAAACGACGAGAGGGCCTACCTGGAAGAGGTCAAGGTCCTGGCGGGATGGTGCCAGGAAAACAGCCTCTCCCTGAACGTCAGCAAAACAAAGGAGATGATTGTGGACTTCAGGAGGTCGGGGGTCAAGGACTACAGCCCCTCAGCATCGACGGGGCACTGGTTGAGAGAGTGAACAGCTTTAAGTACCTCGGAGCCTACATATCCGAGGACTTGACATGGACCACACACACTGACAGTGTTGTGAAGAAGGCACGACAACGCCTCTACTTCCTCAGGCACCTAAGGAAGTTCCAAGTCAGTCAGAAGATCCTTAAGAACTTCTACTCATGTACAATAGAGAGCATCCTGACTGGCAACATCACCTCCTGGTTTGGGAATAGCACTGCACAAGACCGAAGCAGACTACAAAGAGTGACACGTTCAGCCGAACGCACAATTGGAGGGGGGCTCCCCACCCTCCAGAACATTTACAACAAGCGGTGCAGGGGCAAGGCTAAGAGAATCATTAAGGACTCCAGCCACCCGAACAACTGCCTCTTTGAACTGATGCGGTCAGGCAAGCGATACCGGAGTCTCAAGGCGAGCACAGAAAGACTCAGAAGAAGCTTCTATCCCCAGGCCATCAGGCTGCTAAACGAACAATGAACACTACACAACAACCATCAAACGCACATAGCACACACATCCACACGCACACACTCACTTTAAACAAACACACTGTAGCACCCACTCCCCACACTTTATATTTATTGATAAAGGATTTGCACTACAACTCGTACACCTTACTGTAAATTGTACCTAAATTGTACCTCATCCCATTTCTGCTTTGCACTATATAGTATTGTATATTAGTACACTGCATAGTATATTGTATATTATATGGTAACTCAGTTACGTCTATTCTGCATCGAACATTGTACATATGTCTATACTGAACACTGTGACCTCATTTTCTACTTCTAATTTACATGCTATACTATGTTATTTGATACTTATCTTGTCTAGCACAGTCTCTGGAGCGTAACAGTAAGAAGCATTTTGTATAAAAGTATTCTGTACTTCTGTATGACAACTATTAAAGAAACTTGAAACATGGTGTGACATCTCGGTATCTGTACATAGTTATTTACAGAGCATATAGGACATGCTAGGTAGCTTTGGTAGTGCAATACACTGTTACTGTTGTTATACTAATTTAAAGTGTCCTTTCCTTTTGGCCATAAGTGGGTGTGTGCGGCATGAGTGTGTGCCCGCTCATGTTAAAGTGTTAAAGTGGCTGCTAGTGTGTGAGCGTGCACAGCGTGCGTGTCGTGTGTGTGCTCATGTGTGCTTGTGTGTGGATAGTTCAGTGTTCTGTGGCACTCAATGTTCATTGTTCAAGGCTCTGATGGCCTGGGGGAAGAAGCTGAGCCTAAGCCTCTCTGTCCTAGTAGCTGGGGTTCGCAGGCGTCTGCCTGACCTCAGCAGCTGGAACAGGCTGTTATTGGGGTGGTGGGGGTCTTTCATTATTCTGCAGGCTCTGGATTTGCACCTCTTGTTGTATAGAACCTGCAGGGGAGGTAGTGCAATACCCGTGGTACGCTCGGCTGAGCGCACCACTCTCTGTAGGGCCTTCTTGTCCTGTGCCGTGCTGTTTCCATACCAGGCAGTGATGTTTCCGGTCAAGATGCTCTCTACAGCTCCTGAGTAAAAGGACTGGAGTATCTTCCCTGATACTCTGAACTTCCTTAACTGTCTCAGGTGGTAGAGGTGCTGCTTCACCTTCTTTACTACTGTGTCTATGTGTGTTGACCATGTCAGATCCTCTGAGATGTGGACCCCCAGGTACTTAAAGCTGCTCACCCTGTCCACGGTAGCCCTGTTAATCATCAGTGGTGTGTGTGTCTCCTGCTGTCCTCTCCTATAATCCACGATCAGCTCCTTGGTTTTACCAATGTTCAGGAGCAGGCTGTTGTCCTGGCACCAGCGTTCCAGTACCTCAACCTCCTCCCGGTAGGCCTTCTCGTCGTTGTCCGAGATCAGCCCCACCACCACCGTGTCGTCTGCGAACTTCACTATGGAGTTGGAGCTGAACTTGGCCACACAGTCGTGTGTGTATAGTGAGTACAGCAGGGGGCTCAGAACACAGCCCTGGGGGGACCCGATGCTCAGGGTGATGGTGTTGGAGGTCTGACCCCCCACCCTGACCGCCTGGGGTCTTTCACTCAGAAAGTCCAGTACCCAGGCGCTCAGAGCGGAGCTCAGACCCAGCTCGATCAGCTTGTCCACCAGTCTGGTGGGGACTATGGTGTTGAACGCTGAGCTGTAGTCAATGAACAACAGTCTCACATAGACCCCCTTCTGACGGTCCAGGTGAGAGAGGGTGCTGTGCAGTACTTGGGAGACTGCATCGTCAGTGGACCTGTTTGGCCTGTATGCAAATTGCATAGGGTCCATATCGCTGGGGAGGGAGGAGAGGAGGAGCCTTGCTAAGCTCCAGGCCATCAGGGAAAACCCCTCCTACCCACTATACACAGACTTGGCTGACAGGAGGAGCATGTTCAGTGCTAGGCTCACACTACCTAAATGTAGCACTGAACGCCACAGGAAGTCCTTCATTCCGACAGCCATCAGACTATATGTATGCATCACTGTGCCTCACTGCATCACTGAGCATAGAGTGACAATTACCATCTTCCTGGACTCTTACTTTTGAAACAACACTGTGCAATATTACACATACTGCAGACTTCTGTATATTTTTACTGTATATTTTATTCTATTCTTATTCTATTCTATTCTATTCTATTCTATTCTTATTCTTGTTTTGTTATTCTTATTCGTGACTTGTTCTGTCTAAATGTTTAATGTGAGCAATTTGCAGTGTAAAATTTCCTTGGGGATAATAAAAGTATTTCTATTCATTCTATTCTATCATAAATACAATAGATATACAAAATAAAGCTAAAACATAACAAGAGTATATACAATCAATTTAAACAACTGCACATTATGGTGGAATGATTGGTAATAGTTTTACTACTTAATTATATATATTTTTTTTTACTAAGTTCAGTGCTAGTCGTGAGACTCCCAAGATGTAGCACTGAACGGCACAGGAAGTCCTTCATTCCGACGGCCATCAGACTTTATAGGGAGGTGTAGTGGTTATACGTCCTTGTTGTTTCCGGCCGGTCCACCTCGCTTGAAATTGCAATGTATTTTCAATGGACACATTTATAAATCGTCTCGTTTAAAACAAATGAAACATGAAGCATGGTGTACGGACCTTTCTGTGTGTATTCATCCACAATCTATAGCTCAACATGAAACAATTAGCAATTCATCGTAAAATAATTACGTTGAATTTTATTTCAACCAAAAATGCTTAAACAATAATGTTAGTGATAGAAGGGAACTCATTTTGTGCAAAAATGGAAAGCTTGCCAATGTTCATGAGGCAGAATTATTACAATAGCCGATAACACATTTTCCCAATGATAAATCCCTAATAGGGTGGAGCGTGTGGGCGGTGGAAAGTGACGTTAGACTACACCTCCCACAATGCATCTCTGTGCCTCACTGCATCACTGAGCAGTCACCATCTTCCTACTTTTACTTTTAAAACAACATTGTTCAATATTACACTTACTGTAGATTTCTGTAGATTTTTACTGTAGATTTTACATTAGAATGTATATACATAACATAGGAAATGTAAATCCCGGACCGTATTTTAATATTATTATTTTATTCTTAGGCTTATTTTATTCTTTATGGTTAGGCTTATTTTTTAAATGTTTTTTTATTCTTATTCGTGTATTTGTTTTGTCTACCTAAATGTTTACTGTGAGCGATTTGTAGTGCCAAATTTCCCTCGGGATGGTTAAAGTATTTCTATTCTATTCTATTCTATTTTAGAGTTTGTTAAATGATGTTCCACGTGTCAGGAGCACAGATTGATGGATTGATTGATTGATTGAAAACTTTATTAACAGATTGCAGAATGGGTACAATACAGTACGGCTCAATAAACACAATTGTTAAGGGGATGCAGACCAGAGAAAGACTTTCGTCTTGTTTACATCAGGGTCCCCCATTTTCAATTCATCATAACATTTATGACATACAGTACTGTTACAGCCTACATGTACATACAGAAGCTAAAAGCGGATCTCCCAAGTTCACTACAGACTCTAGGTGTTCTAAGTGTAAGAGCCAGTCATTGGATATTGTACCATAGGTTAGGTTAGGTTTACTTTAATTGTTCAAGGGGGACAGTGTACATTAATAAAACATTTTACAATGTAAATGCACCCAATTTTAGCCAAAAGGCTAATCCATTGGTAGTCCCCCTGCCAGAAGGTACAGGCTAAAATCCTGTGTAAAAAAAGGGTTAGCAATAAAAACAGAATAAAATCAAGATAAATACATTAGAATAAAAACACAACAAAAGCACATAGACATAGTAGGGATACAGGTCACAATACAGTCATGGACACAAGGACAGAGCACATCATGACATATTAAGAGACCCAGACATAGACAGACGCACCATATCCATATCCACACACACATATACACATACAGACACCTCAGTGTTGACAGTTCTGGTTATCAATGAGCCATTCCCTAACCCTGCACTTGAATGAATGGTATGATGTGGACACTCTAATTGTTTGATGAATTGAGTTCCATTGGTGGGATGCTCTGTATGAAAAGACAGCCTGGCCAAATACACTTTTTTTGGGGTCCAGATATTCACTCCAATGGCAAAGTGAGATAATTTTGGGCAATCTATTATGAGCATGAGTTGTGGACTGCATTCTCTCTAGTATTCAGGAGATGGCGCTGTTGCACAAGATAACAGAAATAGTAGGTGACCAATATCGTTTATATATCTTTTTGGCTTTAATATAGAATGGACGGAAATGGGTCAGTTGAACTTGTGACACTGATGATCATAGTCACACGATTCTATGGTATTGATTACACATCATAGTCGCATGCTTCTATGGTATTGATTACACATCATAGTCGCATGATTCTATGGTATTGATTACACATCATAGTCACATGATTCTATGGTATTGATTACACATCATAGTCACATGCTTCTATGGTATTGATTACACATCATAGTCATATGATTCTATGGTATTGATTACACATAATAGTCACATGATTCTATGGTATTGATTATGATTACACATCATAGTCACATGATTCTATGGTATTGATTACACATCATAGTCACATGATTCTATGGTATTGATTACACATCATAGTCACATGATTCTATGGTATTGATTACGTTATTAATTCACACAACATCATAAAACTAGCTGTAATTCATGACAAGTGACCTCATTACAAAACTCCCAAGTGAGAAGTTCTTTTCTTTTTTAAGTTGTAGCTCTCACGGAAAATACCAAAATGATCCAAACTTCCACTTCCAACTTCCAATAAAAAAACACCAACTACATTAAAACTACAGTACTTAAAGCATGATATATTAAAAATATATGTGGAGCAGTTCTATATGTATATAAATAATAAATAATAGTAGTACAGGTGATATGTGTCCATCGGGTGGAAGGGGAGTCTATTTTTTAAGTAGTCCAAAGTCCTTGGGGGGGGGGCTCCACCAGACCTAGGTGTTCAGCAGTCTGATGGAGGTTGGCACGAAGCTACCGGAGCCCCTTTTAGTCAGTGTTGAAGCTCTGTATCGACAGCCTGAGGGCATTATTATGATGAGAGCATTTCACCCAGAGATGTCAGTTCATTACCACTTTTCTCAAGAGCAGGACGATCGGTCCAGAAACATAGACGCTGCCCGGTAACTGAACGTCAACAGGAGGGTTCTAGCCGTTTCCTGGAGGAGGCCAATAACCCTTTCACTGCCGTATTACCAAACGGTTAACCCCTTCACTGCCACACAACAGCAGGTGAACCCTTTCACTGTCACACTACAGAAGGTCAACCCTTTACCGTTAACCGTTGGTAGTGTGATAGTAAAGGGTTAACCTTCTGTAGTGTGGCAGTGAAAGGGTTAAATTGATTGAATTGAAAACCTTTATTTATCCCTGAGGGGAGATTCAGATGTCCTTTACAGCATAACAGCATAACAGCAATTTAAAAACAGCAATTTAAAAAACAGTTAATAACATACACTTATTAGTATGTGTTAAAAACAAGATGGACAAGTATACACTGGGATAAAAATAGCTAAAATAAGTCTAAAATAGAGCTAAAAGTGGTGAAAAGAAAAAGAAACAAGTCCAATCATGATGTTAAATAATACAATTAATTGGTTACAGTCCACAACCCAGCTCCTCCAGTCCACAGCAGTTGGCCCGTCCTGGCCCTGCCTGGTTGTGGAGCCTGATTGCCACCAGCACAAAGGACTGCCCGAAGCGCTTTGTGGTATGTCGGGGGGGGGATGAGTCTGTGGCTAAACGTGGACCGCATTGCGGTCAGCTCATCATAGAGGGGGTGGCAGGGGTTCTCAAGGATAGCATGCAGCTTCCTCCTTGTCCTCCCCTCTGCCACCACCTCCAGACACTAAAGGCTAAACACCTCCAGACACTAAAGGCACAGCAAACAGTAGCAAGACAGACACACATGGACCAAACAACGACAGACTAACACGACAGACACACATGGACCAAACAACGACAGACTAACAAGACAGACACACATGGACCAAACAACGACAGACTAACAGGACAGACACACATGGACCAAACAACGACAGACTAACACGACAGACACACATGGACCAAACAACGACAGACTAACACGACAGACACACATGGACCAAACAACGACAGACTAACAGGACAGACACACATGGACCAAACAACGACAGACTAACAGGACAGACACACATGGACCAAACAACGACAGACTAACACGACAGACACACATGGACCAAACAACGACAGACTAACAGGACAGACACACATGGACCAAACAACGACAGACTAACAGGACAGACACACATGGGCAGGAGGCACCAAACAAAGACAGTCTAACAGGTGCAGACATTGTTTAAAAGTCACATCATTTTGTGGGAGGAGCCTGACCTCTGACCTCTCTGTCTATCTGAATGTAGGGGAGACACACGTGGAGAGACACACTTCAGTAGAGGCCTTGCACAGAATGTTTGTGCAGTTATTTTTCTTCCATCATGGTTGCCTGTAACCACTGGTAACCACGTCAGAGAGAAAAGGCCTCATTTAACCCTTTCACTGCCGCACTACCAAAGGGTTAACCCTTTCACTGTCACACTACAGAAGGTTAACCCTTTCACTACCACACTACAGACTGTTAACCGTCTGTAGTGTGATAGTAAAGGGTTAACCTTCTGTAGTGTGGTAGTGAAAGGGTTATGTTTATGTGCCATGGTAGAGCAGGTAAAACACTGGAAAAGCATGATATTACTGTTCCACTTGTTTACAATATCCAGTAATAATAAGTAATACAATTATGACATTTGTGTTGCTATATTTCATATATCTGACATATAGCCTGTCAACAACATAGCAGCCGTTGTCTCTTCCAACATGGAGGACAAATGGGCGTTCTAAATGTAACCCACGATCACGATGCCTCGTTGAGTCATGACTATAAATGTCAAACGTAATTGTTAATGATACAAATATTGTCGTATTCATTATTATTATTATTATTATTATTATTATTATTATTATTATTATTATTATTATTATTATTATTATTATTATTATTATTATTATTATTATTATTATTATTATTATTATTATTATTATTATTATTATTATTATTATTATTATTATTATTATTATTATTATTATTATTATTATTATTATTATTATTATTATTATTATTATTTATTATTATTATTATTATTATTATTAGTAAATTCCGAGGATGTCTGTAGAATCGACTTGAATGCAATCCCCGATTTCTCCCAAATGAAGCCCTTGACAAGGACACAGCGTCATAGAAGCAAAGCGCTCATCGTGTCTGGCACCTCATGGTACCAAAGCACCTCAAAGGCCCTAAAAACAAGACTACAAACATCACAAAACAAACTGGTCAGACTACTGCTTGACCTTACCCCCAGAACCCACCTCACCCCTGCCCATTTTGACAACCTAGGATGGCTTAGAGTAGACGACAGAGTACAGCAACTTGCAATGGGCCTGGTCTACAAGATACACTACACGACTAAGGTACCCATGTACATGTCAAAATACTTCCCAAAGGCCAGTGAATACCACGATCACAACACCAGAGGGAGCTCCACAAATCATGTCCAACCCAGATTCGGCTCAAATAAGGGACTAAACACGTTTCGCAATTATGCCACATCAATGTGGAACGCCCTACCCACAGCCGTAAAAAAACGTGAATCCCTACCCACCTTCAAAACCGCTCTTAAATGCCAGTTTGTGTGATGGCATCACAAATTATTGTTAAAAAAACACACAAAAAGTAAAATATTTTCAATATATCAAATGCAAATTACATTTTTCTGGGGGGGATTATTACAGGGTAGGCGTGTCAATGATTAGCAACAACACAGATTTTGATGGATTTTTAGTTTTTTGTAATGTCAGATTTAACAACAACTCTTTTCAGAATATTTCAGAGTATTTCATTTTTTTTATCTGACATTACAAAAAAATCTAAAAATACAAATGGTTATGATCAGGGCTGAAGTTGAATAAAAGGTTTATGACTGTTTAAACTGCAATATTCTCTGTCACAGTGATCTCCTGGTTGTTCCCCACCTAGGTTATCTAACTATCGCGCCGCCGCAACTAGAAACACTGGCCTGGCCTTAGTGGCCTGCTTCTAAGTTCAGTGGCCTGACTGCACAATTTTATTTAAATTTTTTATAAATCTTTTCAAGTACCACCAGCAGTACCACCAAGTACCACTAGAACCACTGGCTTATCTGATTTCCTGACCCCTAGATCTCGTTGATGGGCTGGTCAATTCCACATGTAATACAAAGAGCCGTCTGATCAGGTTTAAAGTTCATTCATCTTTTGGGACGGGCAGTTTCGCCACATCTCAAGTCGCTTTGTTGAATATTTAATCAGCTGGTGTGTGTGTGTGAGTGAGTTAATGTGTGTGTGTCACCTGATCTGTAGTGTGTGTGTGTGTGTGTTTATGTAAATGGCTGCTTTTTTATATAGCGCTTTTATCCAAAGCGCTTTACAATTTGTTGCTCACATTTTACACATTCACTCACACATTCCCACACCGACGGCGGAGGCAACCATGCAAGGTGCCAACCTGCTCATCGGGAGCAATTAGGGGTCAAGTATCTTGCTCAAGGACACATCGACACACTTCCCGGGAGAAGCGGGAATCGAACTGGTAACCTCCGGATTGCCAGACGACTGCTCTACCTCCTGAGCCACTGTCACCCCGTGTGTGTGAGTGAGTGAGTTAATGTGTGTGTGTCACCTGATCTGTAATGTGTGTGTGTGTGTGTGTGTGTGTGTGTGTGTGTGTGTGTGTGTGTGTGTGTGTGTGTGTGTGTGTGTGTGTGTGTGTGTGTGTTTCTATGTGCTAATCAATGTTACTGACCGTCTCCCTAATAAACTGGTTTAGATCCTGATCTGTGAGTTCCTCTTTGGTGAGCCTGTTTTGAGAGCTCCTGTTCACATAGTAATAGTAAGTTACTTGATGATCTCGTCAGTTGACCCAGCCACATTGAATTAGTATTTTCCTGATGTCTCCAGCCTCCCAGACGTCTCAAATACACACTAGTTAGCTAGTTTTAACTTAGTATTCTTAACCAATGGCCATATGAATCTTAAATGATACATCAAGGTCAAGTGTCACCTGAACATCGGCAGTCTCTGCCGGGCACCGGTTGAGAGAGTGAACAGTTTTAAGTACCTCAGAGCCCACATATCCGAGGACTTGACATGGACCACACACATTGACAGTGTTGTGAAGAAGGCACGACAACGCCTCTACTTCCTGAGGCGCCTAAGGAAGTTCCAAGTCAGTCAGAAGATCCTTAAGAACTTCTACTCATGTACAATAGAGAGCATCCTGACTGGTAACATCACCTCCTGGTTTGGGAATAGCACCGCACAAGACCGTAGCAGACTACAGAGAGTGGCCCGTTCAGCCGAACGCACAATTGGAGGGGGGCTCCCCACCCTCCAGAACATTTACAACAAGCGGTGCAGGGGGAAGGCTAAGAGAATTATTAAGGACTCCAGCCACCCAAACAACTGCCTCTTTGAACTGCTGTGGTCAGGCAAGCAATACCGGAGTCTCATGGCAAGCACAGAAAGACTCAGAAGAATCAATCAATCAATCAATCAAATTTATTTGTATAGCACGTTTAAACATGACGCTTGTCAACCAAAGTGCTTCACATAGCTAAGCTAAGTACAAAGAAAAGTATAAAATAAACAGAAAAATAAAACAAAATCAACGGATAGACAAAGGAAAAACAACAACATGTCAACAAGTACGGCAAGAGTCAAAGTGAGTCAGGGAAGGCCAGGCGATATAGGTGGGTTTTGAGTTTTGATTTAAAAGACTCGATGGAGGGGGCAGATTTAATGGACATGGGGATGCTGTTCCAGAGGTCAGGGGCTGCGACCGCAAAAGCACGTCCCCCCCTAGACTTGAAGTTAGACCTACGAGTGGTTAGGAGACCCTTATCAGCCGATCTGAGGGCCCTGGCGTTGGTATAGGGGGTGAGGAGGTCTGCTAGGTAAGCAGGGGCTTTACCATTTAGGGCTTTATAAACCAATAAGAGGACCTTGAAGTCTATTCTAAAGCGCACCGGGAGCCAGTGGAGGGAGGCAAGTACAGGGGTGATGTGAGCTCTCTTCCGGGTACCTGTGAGCAGTCTAGCGGCAGCGTTTTGGGGGAGTTGTAGACGGCTATGGTGGATTTATTTAGCCCCAGGTACAGGGAGTTACAGTAGTCTAAGCGTGAGGATATGAAGGCGTGAATTACTCTTTCCAGGTCTGAGGGGGAGAGAATGGCCTTGATCTTGGCTATGGACCGGAGCTGGAAAAAGCACCCCTTCACCACCAAGTTTACCTGCCTATTGAAGGAAAACTCTGGGTCAAAGAGCACGCCCAGGTTTTTAACAAAGGGCTTGACTAGGGGAGACAGGTTACCCAGGCTGCTGGCAATGACACTGGTTTGGTTCGAAGGGCCGAAAAGTAGGATTTCACATTTTGACTGATTGAACTGTAGAAAATTGTGTGCCATCCAGCATTTGATGTCGTCTAGGCAGAAACGAAGACTGTCAAGATTGTTTATATTGTTGGGTTTCATGGGGAGATAGACCTGAGTGTCGTCAGCATAAAAATGGAAAGAGATGTTGTGTTTTTTAATTATCAGACCAAGGGGCAGCATGTATAGGGAGAATAGGATAGGGCCAAGGATGGAGCCTTGTGGAACCCCGCAAGAGAGAGAGGCAGAGGGGGAGGAGCAGTTTCCGATGTTAACGGAGAAGCTTCTATCACTGAGGTAGGAGGTGAACCATGATAGGGCTGTGCCACTGACACCAACTGCCTGGTGAAGACGGTCAATGAGGATAACATGGTCTATTGTATCGAAAGCTGCACTGAGGTCTAAGAGCATAAGGATAAGGATAAGAAGCTTCTATCCCCAGGCCATCAGGTTGCTCAACGAACAATAACACTATGCAACAACCATCAAATGCACTCACAACACACACATCCACACGCACACACTCACTTTAAACAAACAACACACTGCAGCACCCACTCTCCACACTTTAGAACACCTAAACACACTTTATATTTATTGGTAAAGGATTTGCACTACAACCCATACCTCAGTACACCTTACTGTAAATTGTACCTCATCCCATTTCTGCTTTCCACTATATAGATAGTATTGTATATTAGTATATTGCATAGTATATTGTATATTGTATGGTAACTCAGTTACTTCTATTCTGCATCGAACATTGTACATATGTCTATACTGAACACTGTGTCTACGTACGTGACTTCTATTTTTACTTCTATTTTTACATGCTATACTATTTTATTTTATTTCATACTTATCTTTTGTCTAGCACAATCTCTGGAGCGTAACAGAAAGAAGCATTTTGTATAAAAGTATTCTGTACTTCTGTATGACAGCTATTAAAGAAACTTGAACTTGAACTTGAACTTGAAGAGGATGTTGCTCTGCATAATATCATTCATGAAAGCTTGTTTTTTTATTATACCTTCTGTATATTTTCATCAGGTTGAGGTAGCGGGTAACCCAGTAATGCACAAGACCCTCTTCTTGGACCTAGTAAGGTTTTGTTGATAATCCAATGTACAGTTGGATTTATTTGACATTCAGTTAAAAAACACATGAAATGCGTTTAAAGCTAAACGTCAAGGATAGGCACAATAAAGTCATGGACTTATTTCCATTGTGGTGTCCTTGGTCTCAGACATATAAAACAATACAACAGCATCAGTACATACTATTTACATGAACATGTTCTTAAGAGGCCGAGGCAGCTGCAGTGTGTGAGATGTCAGTCACTCGAGTAGTCAGAAGAAAGACCGCCAATATTACTGATACAAGTTGTTTAGCTAGCTAAGAAAAACAAGAAAATGGAGGCAAAAAAAATACTTTGCTCATATAACAGAGACTGGGACAAGAAGTATACGGTAGAAGGCAGGATCTGCCACAGGAGCTTCACCATCACCCATGGAGGAGAGGGGGACGTTAAGAGGCATGGTGATGGCGAGGCTCACATAGATCTCACCTTTTCTTTATGTTGTATAGGGTTCGTGGAGACTTTGGGTCTCACCCTATGAGCAACTGAGTGATCCGCTATTCACAATAAAAACCTTATTATATTGTGAAGATCAACCATCGCATTCCGTCTCCTCTCTTCTACACTTCACTGCTAATAATGCTCAGGAAAAGATGGCTGAAAAGACTTAGCTCCTGCTCTTTCTATTAATGGAGTGATTTTATCAGCTTGGATACCAAGATTGATTGTTACCTGCTTAATGATGAAAGTGTGATTAAATAAAGATGTTGGTGACATAGACAGTAGCGGCTGAGAAGGTGATTGGTGAAGCATCTATACAGTTTAATAAGATTAATAACAAAATGTGCTATATAGCCTACCGTCTGCGTCGAATATGAAATAAGGGCATTTAAATAATAAATACATTTCTTTAATTTTAATTAGCAATAAATTTTTTACTTTTTTTTAATATTCCCCAACCCCCCCCCCCCCCCCCCCCCCCCCCCCATTTTGACCTGGTCACCCTAGCGGGGCCTGGTCAAGTGCATGGGTGCATTGTTTTTGTTAATGAAGTACAGTAGGTACTGGAGATATATCTCGGTATGGCGAAGAGCGAGACGCGAGGCCATATAACCTTTATCATGTTTTGTAACCGATTACAGAAATTCAAGAAGCCTATTGGAACGCGAGGTTCTGATATGATTTGATTAATATATCTGCATTATTTTATCCCACTTTATGCTTTGCTCTTGCTGCTTGTTTTACACAGATTTTATGTCTTATTTCTTACTGATGTAAAGCACTTTGAACTGCAATCCCCTGTATGAAAGGTGCTATACAAATAAAGTTATTATTATTATTATAACTGCTGGAATTAAAACTTGTACAACTTGATCGGCAATGATTAGTGAACAAGGTCTTAAATTCTGCAATAGAGTCGAGGGGAGAATCTAAATCTAGTTCCCTTTTTTTTTTATCCACTTTTTCTCCCATTTTTCTATATTTTCTCCCATCCCAATTTCGTATCATCCAATTCAACCCTCCCCTGTCACGGACGCTGTTTCTTGCCTCCCACAAGCCGGCTGCAATGTGGACTAAGTCATACATAGTACAAGTCCCTTCCGGTACTTGAGGTAACAGCAGTCGCATCTTTTCACCTGCGCAGCTCGATCTCTCAGTGGCGAGGAGTAACGCGTGGGAGGCTCACGCTGCCCCCGACACTTCCTGATTCTACTGCGCAGGCGCACCAACCGACCTGTAGGAGTCGCTGTCCACAACGCCCGATCCCCACCCATCAGTTTCCCACCCCCTAATACGGCCAATGTGTATTAGTACGGACGACCAGCTAAACTGAAAGCAAATGTGGAGCGCTGGGCTCGAACAGGCAAGCCCAGCGTCTCCAGCATTTCGTGGCGAGTGCCTTGCCCACTACGCCACGTAGCCGCCCCTCTAAATCTAGTTCCTATGGATTTGACTTGAGGCGGTGTTTCTGAAAACTGAGAGGGTGGGATATTCTACAAACTCTACACTAAGGCCATATGAATGGAGTCTGTCCAGAAGGCCTTCCACCCACCCATCAGGTGTATTTTTGGATGATCAATGGCACTATGAAATATTAAAATCCTAATTTCCAGAGATAATAGGAATGATTTGGGACTCGATGATTGAAGACGGTGCAGAGCATGATGTCATGTTTAAATCTCCACTTTGACTGTTACTAAATTAACTGTAAGGTGAACGCCAGGTTGATATTGCTAATTTAGTGTTCATTTAAAGGTCTGTGTTGACTCTCTATTAATTTGTCAACCAGTGAGAAAAACATCAACACTGCTTTAAAAAAATTGATAAAGGCAAAAAAAATATATAATTTTGTTCAAATTCAAATCAAAGTTTATTTGTCACATACACGTGCACAGTGGCAGTGAAACCAAACCTTTATTTTCAACACAAAAAAACGAATCGAGGTTTGCCCTCATTTTCAATATTGTGTCAAGATAAACAAATACAACGGGTGAATATAAAGATAAACAAATACAACGGGTGAATATAAAGATAAACAAATACAACAGGTGAATATAAATATATAATATATATATATAATATAATATAAAGGTGAAAAGAATATAAAAGAAAAAAAGATCAAACAATAAAACTCTTGACCCTTTTCACTGCGACAATACACAGCAGGTTAACCCTTTCACTGTGACAATACGCAGCAGGTTAACCCTTTCACTGTGACAATACACAGCAGGTTAACCCTTTCACTGCGACAATACACAGCAGGTAAACCCTTTCACTGCGACAAGACACACCAGGTTAACCCTTTCACTGCCACACAACAGCAGGTTAACCCTTTCACTGACACACAACAGCAGGTTAACCCTTTCACTGCAGCACTACCAAACGGTTAACCCTTTCACTGCCACAATACACAGAAGGTTAAACCTTTCACTGCCACACGACAGCAGGTTAACCCTTTCACTGCCACACTACAGAAGGTTAACCCTTTACTATCACACTACTGACGGTGAAAGGGTTAATAAAACGTGCTATGATCCCAGAGCAGCTGATGATAGACTACACTGATCCCAGAGCAGCTGATGATAGACTACACTGATCCCAGAGCAGCTGATGATAGCATACACTGATCCCAGAGCAGCTGATGATAGGCTACACTGATCCCAGAGCAGCTGATGATAGACTACACTGATCCCAGAGCAGCTGATGATAGACTACACTGATCCCAGAGCAGCTGATGATAGACTACACTGATCCCAGAGCAGCTGATGATAGACTACACTGATCCCAGAGCAGCTGATGATAGACTACACTGATCCCAGAGCAGCTGATGATAGACTACACTGATCCCAGAGCAGCTGATGATAGACTACACTGATCCCAGAGCAGCTGATGTTAGACTACACTGATCCCAGAGCAGCTGATGATAGACTACACTGATCCCAGAGCAGCTGATGATAGACTGCACTGATCCCAGAGCAGCTGATGATAGACTACACAATCGTGACAGGTCTAAAATTACATCAATCACATTTATATATAATTTTGAATTTAAATAACATTTATAGCATAAAAAAAGCACTCTTGCTGAAATAATTCATTCATCCATCCATTGGTGGGACTGCCGCCAGCGAGCTGGGAGGTACATTTGGCAGCACTTGTACAAGTCAGGGTGGAGATCAATTCAATATGTAACCAGAAATGGCCATTTACTTGCCAATAATAAAACATCCGTGCTCATGTACACTGTAAACCCGCATGTTCAAAATAATCAATTAGTTTGAGTAGGGTATACTCAATATTCTATGAAAGTTCTACTAACTTGAATGTCTTGAGTTCGTGTGACGTGTTCTTATGTTTTGAGTAAATACAACTCATAGTTTTTGATTGACTTGGAACTATTCACTTATTAAGTAAGTATAATGTAAAAGCATAACTTAAGTACAACTTAAGATAATTAAGTAGATACAGACTGTAAACCGCAAACCTGGGCTTGAACTATGACCTCTGCCAGTGGGTCTTGGACTTCCTGACGGGCAGACCCCAGGTGGTGAGAGCAGGCAACTGCACCTCCTCATCCATCACCCTCAACATAGGGGCCCCCCAGGGCTGTGTTCTGAGTCCCCTCCTCTACTCCCTGTACACACACGACTGTGTGGCTCAGCGGAGTAGCAATACAATCATCAAATTAGCTGACGACACAGTGGTGGTGGGCCTGATCTCTGCCAACGACGAGAGGGCCTACCTGGAAGAGGTCAAGGTCCTGGCGGGATGGTGCCAGGAAAACAGCCTCTCCCTGAACGTCAGCAAAACAAAGGAGATGATTGTGGACTTCAGGAGGTCGGGGGTCAAGGACTACAGCCCCCTCAGCATCGACGGGGCACCGGTTGAGAGAGTCAACAGCTTTAAGTACCTCGGAGCCTACATATCCGAGGACTTGACATGGACCACACACATTGACAGTGTTGTGAAGAAGGCACGACAACGCCTCTACTTCCTCAGGCGCCTAAGGAAGTTCCAAGTCAGTCAGAAGATCCTTAAGAACTTCTACTCATGTACAATAGAGAGCATCCTGACTGGCAACATCACCTCCTGGTTTGGGAATAGCACTGCACAAGACCGAAGCAGACTACAAAGAGTGACACGTTCAGCCGAACGCACAATTGGAGGGGGGCTCCCCACCCTCCAGAACATTTACAACAAGCGTTGCAGGGGCAAGGCTAAGAGAATCATTAAAGACTCCAGTCACCCGAACAACTGCCTTTTTGAACTGCTGCGGTCAGGCAAGCGATACCGGAGTCTCAAGGCGAGCACAGAAAGACTCAGAAGAAGCTTCTATCCCCAGGCCATCAGGCTGCTAAACGAACAATGAACACTACACAACAACAACCATCAAACGCACATAGCACACACATCCACACGCACACACTCACTTTAAACAAACACACTGCAGCACCCACTCCACACACTTTATAGCACACACTCACTTTAAACAAACACACTGTAGCACCCACTCCCCACACTTTATATTTATTGATGAAGGATTGCACTACAACTCGTACACCTTACTGTAAATTGTACCTAAATTGTACCTCATCCCATTTCTGCTTTGCACTATATAGTACTGTACATTAGTACACTGCATAGTATTGTATATTATATGGTAACTCAGTTACGTCTATTCTGCATCGAACATTGTACATATGTCTATACTGAACACTGTGACCTCATTTTCTACTTCTAAATTACATGCTATACTATGTTATTTGATACTATCTTGTCTAGCACAGTCTCTGGAGCGTAACAGTAAGAAGCATTTTGTATGAAAGTATTCTGTACTTCTGTATGACAACTATTAAAGAAACTTGAAACTTGAAACTTGCATTATGTTTTGAGTAAATAAAACTCATAGTTTTTGATTGACTTGGAATTATTCACTTATTAAGTAAGTATAATGTAAAAGCATAACTTAAGTACAACTTAAGATAATTAAGTAGATACAGACTGTAAACTGCATTATGTTTTGAGTAAATAAAACTCATAGTTTTTGATTGACTTGGAACT